>NC_030425.2:17980000-18197500 GCF_001660625.3 Ictalurus punctatus
TGGTGATGTGCTTATTTTCCAACAACAGTATGTCCCCATGTGTTTTGTTCCAACAATTACAAATATTATTTCTTAAAGAACGAGACATCGTGATTTGTTATCAATTTGGAGTAGCATTTAATGTTGTGGAACATCTGTGAAACTTTCCTGTTCTCACTTACAGAAGCACACAAGTGGCCTGTACAGAGCCCTGACCTTAACCACACTGCACACCCTTGCCTGACATCTGTGCCTGACTTCACTTTTGCTCAACACACATATATAGGTGTCATGTTCAGGTGTCCACATACATTTGGCCAGATCGTGTATTTTCAAACTATATACATATTTAATTAACGTTCAATAGTGGATAGTGGCTTTATTTCAGCTTCACTGTGGATTATAAAGAAGACTATTTGCACTAGTCTGTTTTAGCTTTTATAGATGTAGCATTAGCACAGAAACAGATCTAGCTAATAACTTGTGTAAGGTGAAGCTAGTCAGTACTGATGTATTGGTGTGATATTGCATTGTACGATAGTGACTGTAACAGCTCTGCCACTAAATCTCTGCTGCGCTTACTTGCTCTTTAATGAGAAGGCATTACATTCTGCCATGTGGTGTGTCAACAAAGGATCATGGGAAAAGGTCACGATGGAGATTTTTCACCACTTTTACTCGCTGTGCAGCAGCAGGAAGCTTTGGTTCATATCCACTACACATTTCTGCCTCCCTGTAATTTTCCAAAAATGTCAACTGTTTAACATATTTACTCATAATAATATAACATTATCTGCACCATGCAAGTGCGTCGAACCTGTATATGACCTGAAACTCATTCTGAGACTTCAAAGCTGAGACATTTGACATGTTATTATCACACTTCCGAACTAAACCGCACACTCCCGCTGCCTCTGGCCTCATTTGTACATGTGTTTATGAAGAACAAACAGTTTTATTTGAAGTTAAGGTGCACAGGAGAGGTCAGAAAGCTAAAGGAAGTGAGTGATTACATAGAAATACAGGAGATAATAGTGTGTCTCTTCCTTTTTTTTGGCTCACATTCAAAAACAATCACAAACAAGCAAACTATTTGCCAAGGGAACTTTCTGGTTTCTGTTTTTTGAGTGGCAAGGATTCCCATAGTACACACACATACACACACACACACACACACATGCCTATTGTGTTATCTCTGTCATGAACCACGAGCAAACATCTGCATCGCTTCTCAGTCCCTTTCTCACCTGGGTGGGCCTGGACTCCATCCTCTGTTTGGATTAAAGGCAGCGATTAACGAGACAAAACGGCACTAAATCTGAATCGAGTGCCAATTGTCAGAGCCACAGGCACAGGAAGGACCCAAGCACAACCTGCTCCCATAAAAACAAACAGGTAGTGCACATAAAGGTGCCATGCCATCGGATGCTGACTCACCGTCATACCGGGACAAGTCAGGTTTCATTACTGAACTCTGGGTGAACGCGGCATAATAAAAGGAGATTAGACGAGACAAAGGGTGAAGTAGTACCGTGAGGATGTCGAACATCCTGTGAGAGACAAAACAAGTGTACACCCGTACAGAGAGGAAATGTAAAATTTACAGGTTCAAGGTCAATATTTTGTCCTTTTGCAACAACAGAAAAACAACAGGTTGACACTCTCACAAATTGTTTCCTGAAGAACTTCCCATGAAGATGATTTTTTTTGCAAAGATTCTTTCATGCCATGCTAACTGTAACCTTCATTTCAAAGTTCAAGATACTTTATTACATTTATTATCTTTATTATCAAACACACAAGCATCCTTGATCAATTATATTCTTACTTTGCTCGTTCTCACTGAGGCACTACTGGAAAAAACATAAATAATAAATAAAAATTGCGCAATATATTGTGCACCTTGTGTCATGTTCTTCTTGCCTGACTATCAGAGTCTATTCTACACTACTAGAAAAAAAGGTCAAATCTAGGACTTAAGGACTTCACCTCCCAGCTACACACACACACACACATTTTTATGTCATTTGGCAGATGCCCTTATCCAGAGCAACTTGCTTTTATCTCATTTATACAACTGAGCAGTTGAGGGTTAAGGGCCTCACTCAAGGGCCCAGCAGTGACAGCTCAGCAGTGCTGAGATTTGAACTTACAACCTTCTGAGCAGTACTCCAATGTTTTAACCACTGAGCTACCACTGCCCTTACACACACACCCACACGTGCACACACACACGTGCACATGCACACACGTGCGCACACACACACACACACACACACACACACACACACACACACACACACACACACACACACACACACACACACACACACACATGCACCCACCCAACACACGCACACATACCAAAACCGACTGAGGCTTAACTGTGTCTGTGGGTGTCCCTTACCTCTAGCAATTACTGCACACCTGTGTGGTGTGTGTGTGTGTGTGTGTGTGTGTGTGTGTGTGTGTGTGTGTGTGTGTGTGTGTGTGTGTGTGTGTGTGTGTGTGTGTGTGTGTGTTTGTAGAGGGGTGTGTGTAGCCTGGAGGTGAAGTCCTTAAGTTCCTAGGAATCAAGTTTGGCACAGACTTTTGTGATTAATTTAACATTTACTTGAAAGTCCTTCCTGTTTTTGTAGTTATAGTTTCTTCTTCTTCTTCTTCTTCTTCTTCTTCTTCTTCTTCTTCTTCATCTTCTACTTATTATTATTATTATTATTATTATTATTATTATTATTAGTAGTAGTAGTAGTAGTAGTATTAGTAGTAGTAGCAGTAGTAGTAGTAGTAGTAGTAGTTTAAAATAATTATTTATATAATTTTGTTAGAAAGTTTGTTAGAAAATATCACAGGAATGTGCACACCTCTGTTGTAAACTCTGCATTCCTTCACATGTATAAATCATTAATTTAGAATAAAACGATTTTAATAGCACCATTAAGGTAACATCTTTTTAGTCTTTAGTATGAATTTTCTTTTGTGAATGTGGAATATAGAATACTAGAGATGGCATGATACCAAAACCTTGAGTATCATCAGATACCTTTAAAAACCATTTTATCTTTCACATGATCAGTTCATTTTTCATGTGATCATATGTTATTCACATGGTGTGATGTATTTATGTGTCAGCACATAACAGTGAAGTGCACCTGTTTGTTTTTTTTACATTTATATTACTCACATGAACATGTGTAAAATGTGTAATTTTTTCATAAGGGACAATAGTGAATAATGAGAAGATCAACAGGTCGTGATTGAGGAAACTAAGCACAGAATGGCTGAAAAACAAACACAGAGGAAAAACACACAACAAACACAGAAGGGGTGGAACATGTCGCAGCTTGCTGGAGGCAGAGCGTTTGCAGCAGACTGGAGCATTAGGGGTTTATCTAAGGTGTGGTCCAACTTAAACACTGGTAATTATCCAGGATATGACTGACTGCCCTGCTTTCACTTAACCCATGAGAGATGTGTGTGTGTGTGTGTGTGTGTGTGTGTGTGTGTGTGTGTGTGTGCGTGTGTGTGTGTGTGTGTGTGTGTGTGTGTGTGTGTGTGCGTGCGTACATTTTGACATTTCATCTAAATCTCAACTGAATTTGAATTTTAACTGCAGCAGTGTTTTTTCAATCCAAAATCTCTGAATCATTCCATTTCATTCTACATTACTTCAGTTCAGTCGTAACAAAGCTCCAGGCTGTTATTTATATCACCCTGGCTAATTTGAGTGCTCCACAGTCACAGTCCAACAGACAAGTGTTCATTTTCCATAATTTAATTCAAAAAATGGAACTTTCATATATTCTATATTCATTAAACATAAAGTGAAATATTTCAGGCCTTTTTTTTTGGTTTTAATCTTGGAGATCACGGCTTACAGCTCATTGAAATCAAAAATCCAGTATCTCAAAATATTAGAATAAAGAATTTATAATACATAAATGTCAACCAGAGAAGAGCTCTAATCGGTTAATTATCTCAAAACACCTTCAAAGGTTTCCTGAGCCTTTAATCTCTCAGTCTGGTTCAGAATACACAACCACAATCATGGGGAAATCAAGGTCCCAGAGTCTGGAGGAAGAGTGGAGAGACACAGAATCCAAGTTGCTTGAAGTCCAATGTGAAGTTTCCACAGTCAGTGATGATTTGAGGTGCCATGTCATCTGCTGGTGTTGGTCCTCTGTGTTTTCACAAGTCGAGAGTCAATGGAGTCTCCTGTCTACCAGGAGATTTTAGAGTACTCCATGCTTCCATCTGCTGACAAGCTTTATGGAGATGCTGATTTCCTGCCCACTGGGCCAAGACTTCTAGTAACTGGTTTGCTGACTATGGTATTACTGTGCTTGATTGTCCAGTCGACTCGCCTGACCTGAACCCCATAGAGAATTGATGAGAGACACCAGACCCAACAATACAGACGAGCTGAAGGCTGCTATCAAAGCAACCTGGGCTTCCAGAACACCTCAGTAGTGCCACAGGCTGATTGCCTCCATGCCACGCCGCATTCATGCGGTAATTCGTGCAAAAGGTTTAAAGCCCCGACCAGGCATTGAGTACATAAATTAACATACTTTTCAGAAGGTCGTCATTTCTGTATTATAAATTCTTTATTTTAATATTTTGAGATACTGGATTTCCATAAGCTCTAAACCATAATCATCTAGATTAGAACAAAAAAAGGCTTGAAATATTTCACTTTATGTGTAATGAATCTAGAATATATGAAAGTTCTACTTTTTGAATGAAATTATGAAAAAAAAGACCTTTTCCACAATATTCAAATTTTTTGAGATGCACCTGTATGCACACACACATACACAAACACACACACACACACCGATTAACCTGTTATGTAGGTACCCCTAGTGCCAACAAAACAGCTCTGATCAGTCGAGCCATGGACTCCACAAGACCTCTGATGGTGTGCTGTGGTATCTGGCACCAGGATGTTAGCAGCAGGCCTTTAGCAGCATTTAAGGCCTGCAAGTTATGAGGTGAGGCCTTCATGGATCAGACTTATGCTACAATGGGCATGTGTGCATCAGAACTGGACAATGGAGAAATGGAAGAAGGTGGCCTGGTCCTAAGAATCATGTTTTCATGTGGACCATGTGGACGGTCGGGTATGTGTGCGTCGCTAACCTGGGGAAGAGATGGCATCAGAATGCTCTATGTGAAGAAGCCAAGCTGAGACAGTGTAATGCTCTGGGCAATGTTCTGCTGGGTTACTGAGCTTGTAACACGGAAATTATGTAATTGGTGTTTTTGTGTTTAGCTATTCAGCAATAGAAGACATATATACTGTAGCTACTACCATTTTTCATCTGAAATAAATCTTGTTTTCATTCATTCAAATCAAGCCACCAACTAGCATCACTTTCATGTATGAAATTCACTGTCCAATTTTTTTTTTTTAATAAAAATATTTCTAAACAGCAGCAGAAGGGCTTATATCACACCATTAGCCTTCATTTCTAAATATTTATCCATCCCTTTCATCATCAAAGACCATAATGATGCGCCAAGACAGCAACATGCTAGTCTTGCAGCATGTAACTTGACGAGGGACTGAGAGCTACCTTAAACCTGTTCCTGTAGCAGCCATTCAGGGAAGAAAACATTCACATGAATTTAACAAGATGTGCTAATGACGGTATTCTCTACGGAGAATCTGGCAGAGAGGCGATTTTAGCAGTGTAATTAGATTATTTATATCTCCAGCCTGCACTAACCTGATTAGCACACATACTAACGCTTACACTGCTCCCGTTCTCCTGTCAGCATCTAGGTGACTAGCTTCACACTACCAGCCCTTAATAGGCTTGCGATGATGTTAGCCTATTAGTGCTAACGTGAAGGGGCATTAGCCGGCTATGATCTGTTTGTCCATCCGTGTTAGTGCTGACGGGAGCTTGCTAAACGCTAAACAGGAAAATCTGTCAGGAAAACAGACGAATGTAAACATAAACCCTTCATTAAAACACAGATAATCCGCAGTGAAGCTAAAGATACATGCTGAAATGAAGTGATCAGACTCTATCCACTAAGTCAGAACTTAGCTTTTATGAAACTCGATGTTTTAATAAAGTGGCACGTCATTGAACATGTACATGCTTTGAAAACAGCGTGAAAGCTCATGAAGGCTTTCACAAATGTAGTGAGCGCTGTGAGCTGTTTGATGTCAGAAGTTTGTTTTTTTTAGTTTTGTACTGTTCATGTTAACTTGCTAAGCTTGTTAAAATGTTAGTAAACCAGCTCTTTATGAGTAAGACTCAGTGGAAGTTCAGATTAAAACTCCAAAAAGTCATTTCTGTAGAGTCTCGTTTTCCTCAAAAGTTCCTTTAATAGCGGACAGTAATAATGAATTTGTAACTTCATATTAAACGGAAATATACTTTAAATATAAAATTGGTATTATATGTAATACGTTTGACATTAATTGTTTGTATTTTTAATAGATTAATTTTCTTTATGCTGTCTGTATCTATGTCTGTCTGTCTGTCTGTCCATCTCTCTGTCTGTCTGTCTGCCTGCCTATAACAGTTTCTATCTATCTATCTATCTATCTATCTATCTATCTATCTATTCATCCATCCATCCATATATACATACATCTGTCTGTATTTTCACACTTCAGTTGCATGCTTCACTATAGTGACCTATATTCTCCTGTGTCTGATTTCATCCAGAACATTTTTTTCATGAGATCGGAGTTTCACTGCAGGAGTAAACAATAATAAAAAACACATTTCCTTGCCGGCTGAAACACATCTCCTGAATGGCTGCCAGAGAAACCATGGTATTTTTGTTTCTCCATTGCGGTCTGTAATTTTGTTTTCATATCCACCTGCTGTCACAACTCTGCACTAAAAAGAGGAGAGGAAAAAGGGAGAGGAGGAGAAAAGACAGCGGCGTGCAATTTGCCTGAGTCAAGCCACGAGTGCTTTTCGATTGAATAATGTATTCCCCGGCCCATTTTGCCATTTACTTTCTGCTCCTTCTTGTTATTATGACAGAGGGGAAAAAAACGACATTAGGCCTCTTTAGCAATTTTGGTGAGAGGCCGGAGGAGGTGGGATTGCGAATGGCACCTCTTTTTTTTTTTGCCTGTATGAGAGTATTTTTCCTTCGTCTCTGGGGACTCGGCAAGCTGAGAGGATTAAGCGGATGGCATATCAGTACAAAATTCGGATCAAAAGGCTAAGTTGGGGCAGCTCGAGGGCCACGGCCTGACAGACCAAAAGGATTTCAAAGGCTCCTGCGTTAACAGAAAGCTCTTTTTTATCTATAGCCACCCATCGTGTTGGATGTTGAAGCGTGAAAATGGACATATAGACCAAGCTTTGTTTCAGGTTTTATGGATGGATGTTTGTGCGGAAGTCCGCTTACTTTAGGGCCTCTTTTCCCTGTGGCTTCATTTTAAATATCAGCAAAAAGCATCAAATGAAAGTTGATCTATGTTTACTACATGAAAAAAATCCTAAGGAATAAAATACTCCATGTTGTGCTGTTATAGTATAATAATCAATGATGGGGTGGTGTGAGGAAGTAGAGTCACACCTCTGATACCACAGCAATTTGCCAACAATCATAAATCTTTTTTATTTATTAAAGAAAACACATTATATATTTTTTTTCACCAGTACTGTTGTGAAACGTTGGTACAACAAGTTAGTTCTTGTTCTCACTTACATTACAGCATCTATAAACAGTCTTCACAAGCCTCTCTATTTTCTCTCTCGAAGTAAATACGAAATAATCTGCCGTACAAGTCCCTGCAAATGAGTTGTTACTCAGAATGATGATCAGAATCTAGTATTCCAGACAACATAGTTGTGATATGGTTAGTATTGTATGGGATTGTATGGAAAGAGTGGAAGCTGAGCCAGACTACAGTGTGTGTGTGTTGTGTAACATAGGTATCTGTGTTGTAAAACCCCTGTCTCATTACCTCGACCCCCCAAAGCCTGGGTTTTTCTCTACGCCTGACCCGAAGGTCAACTGCGGCCCAGCACTAATCCCTGTGTTAATATGGCAGAGAAGAAGTGAGAGCTGGGCCTCTTTCTAAAGGTTGTTCACTCATTGTTAAACACTTTTACTTGTTTTAAAAATCTTTCACTTGTTTGCAGGACCTTTGATGGCGCAGTCCAAAATGTTCAATAGTTACTATTGCTATCAAACCTAAGACACATTTAAACTGTAGGACACATCAGCCATCTTTGCTTTTGGATGAATTCAGAGTACAGTTCAGCAGTCAGTGATGATTTAATACTGAAATTGCACACATCAATATTGAGAGCTCAGATATTTAGAAGATATGTTAGAGTTACACCTGTGAGGGCGGAGTTTGTCCAGAACCAAGACATGTTTTAGTTACACATGACCTTGAACTTAAATGCATTTTTTCAGTGTTATATCCAACACCACCATCTGACAGTTTGATATAACCACAATATGTTAAGCTGAAATGTATTGTTTTTGCGTATGAAATGTCATAAAAGTCCAATGTTAAATATATGAATAACAAAATGACACTATTGATGAATTAATAATATCATTTCTTTAAAATTCTTGATTAAGTGGGGATGTTTTCCTTACAGGAGAGAGCATCGAATGAACTAAACATTGCCATTATTTAATAAAATTGACTCAAAATATAATTTTAAAAGCATGAAAGAATTGCCTAGATCTTGCACACACATGATTTCATGACCTCAAATTAGTATCTTGTGGCTTCATTGAGCTGTGTGCGCTGTGTGTAACTGTCAGAGCACGATATATATATATATATATATATATATATATATATATATATATATATATATATATATATATATAGTAAAATAATAGGATGTGCTGGATCAAATGCTATTTCATGCACTGTTGAATAATAAATGTGAAAGCCATAATGTTAGATTAATAATAATCAATGATTTAGTGGTGTGATGAGGCAGATTCAATACTCTTATACCATAGCAATTTGCCAACAATTACAATTATTTTTTATTTATTACAGAACAACAAATCATATTTACATCAGGTGATTTTAAAAACCTGAATTTGAAACTCAGGGTATGGCTCAACCTGCTCCCTAGTTCAGTAGGTAGTGAATCAGTATATTGTGTACATGAGTTCTGGCACTAGTAAGGACCCTGGCTCACTACACATTTGGATACTGATAACTGAATATCTGGCACCGTGACTATACTCTCGCATTGTAAAACATCACCAAAAATGTTAAACTTAAAAATAATTATAAAATTCATATTCATATTATATTCATATTCAGTATATGAAAATTCATATTCATATAAATGTGTTAGATTAATCACACATTTCTGTCATAATATGTCAAGCAAGGTCGTATGCAAGCTGCTAAATTTAAAAAAAAAAAAAAAATTAAACACTTACAAGTTGTTAGACTCGAACTTACCATATAGAACGTCAAATAAAGTTACAAATTGCTAACATAAGTAATCATTTGAGAGCTACCACAACGATAACAAGCTAGCCAGAAGTTGGCTGAGAGTTCATCCCCCATTTTTTTGAGGTGAGAGGCTTCAGAAAACATGATGCCATTTCCATTAAGGGACCAAGCTCCCTGATTTTTGTGGTGCATTGTAGGATTTTTTAGTGAGCAGATGTTCCAGTGCACTGGAAGGATTTTGCAATTGAGACAGCCCTTAAAATGGCTGACTCCCTGATCAGTGCCCTGCCTACTGAACTAGGGAGCAGTTTGAGACACTCAGACAATCTAATTCTGAATATGATAAACTTTCCCCCACATAAATATTGACATAACTTTTAAATGTAAGTCACCAGTGAAAAAGTTGAATGTACAGTTTATTTGCAAAAATTAAAAAAATATGCAAGCGTATCCTGCAAAAAGACAACATTGCAAAAGATAAAGCAAAATTAGCATAATTCTTTTTAAAAAAAGAATTAAAATAAGAAAACAAAACCCAATTTTCATCAGATTTGTTTATATAGATCATTAATGAGACGAAGGTAAAACAGCAACAACAAAAAAAACTTATACATGACACACAAACACACACACACACACACAGAGCACCTGATGTTGCTGTGTGATCTGTGTCGGGGTGTGAAGCAGATCACTGCAGCTCGCTGGCCTCGTTTCAGCTCTGGATTAAAATGTTTATCAATTATCACTCCATCAGGACTCGCTGTTCACTCCATGCTGCGCTAATTGAATCATTAAATAATTCTGCCTCCTCAGGAGATCTACACACACACACACACACACACACACACACACACACAAACACACACACTCACACACACACAAACACACACATACACACAGCTTTTGCAATATCTGTTGCCTCGGTTGCCAGATATGTTTATTAATTCTCCCCCCAGAGTCTGGAGGCCATGCCAGCCATGTGTCTGTCTCAGCTGGAGGTCTCGCCATTGGAAATAAATGGAAGTGCTGTGATGGAATACAGAGAGAAAAGAGTGGAGGGGGAAAAAAACAGATAAAAGCCTCCCGTCGAGTAAATGTGTTGTTATCCTAAGAAGCAGGAGTGAGGAGCGTGTGTTTGGGGGCTGAAGTTAAGTCATGACAAAACAAGAGTTCAAAATTAATTTTATTGTCATTGAATTGAATTGTCACTGCTAGTGATGTGAGTGGAAAAGTAAAAATACAAAGGTAATAATAATGATAATAATTATAATAATAATAATAATAATAATAATATAAATAATAAGATGACGACAGTGGGGTCGGCTACCATCACAACTGCTCCGTCACTTTTTTGTATACTTTTGTTTAATTTCCACACCTTTCTTACTTTCTACCTCTTTTTCTTTTCACCATGGCTACTATTAACTACGACAGAAGTACTCTTATTTCAATTGCTGTACGAAACACTCACCAGTCATCATTTTTAGTATCGGATCCATCCTGGCCGAGTGAGATCCTGAGAAGGAACAAAGGACACGACGAGAGTGCAAGCATTGCTCCTCTAACACGACATCAAATGTCGCTCTTTCTACCTTCCATGGGAATTTACCTGAGTCATAGTCAGCGCTGTTTATATCCCACCTCAAGCGGACATGGATGTTGCTTTATGTGATCTTCATGATCTCACCATTCACCACACAAATCACTAGGATGCTGCGCTCATTATAGCGAAGGACTTTAACAGAGCCAACCTCAAATGCACAGTGTCAGACCTCCACCAGCACATCACCTGCCCCATCAGGGGTGAGAGAACACTGGATTATTGCTACACCCCATTTAAGGACAGTTACAAGGCACAGGCTCATTCACCATTTGGAATATCTGACCACGCCGCCATCTTCCTCATGCCTAAATACAAAAAAAAGCATAAACAGGAAGCTCCAGTCCAGAGGGAGGTCGCACGTTGGATGGACCAATCGCTGGCTGCTCTGCAGGATGCGCTAGATGATGCAGACTGGGACATTTTCCGACATAGCTCTGATGACATCAATCTGTTTATGGAAGTGGTTGTGGGATTTATCGGGAAACTGATGGATGATACAGTCCAGAAAAAAACAGTCAGAACATTTCCCAACCAGAAGCTGTGGGTGGATCAAAACATCCACTACACTCTGAGATCTCGCACCATAGCCTATAACACAAGGCTCGCTGCCGGGACCATAAACAAATATAAGGCGGCAATCTACTACTTTGCAGGGTGGTGAAGGAGGCAAAGTGGCACTACCGGTGGAAACTAGCGACACAGTTCCAACAAAGTGGCTCTAGAAACCTGTGGCAGGGAATAATAACGGACTAAAAAACATTACCCTCTAGAATGATGAATGTAGACGCTTCTACGGTTGACAAGCTAAACACTTTCTACGCTCACTTCAAGACTGCACCAACATGAATAACTACATGCAGACGAAGAATGCAGTAGCAGAAAATACTTGCATCATCTCTGAGCACGATGTGAGGATGGCTTTCAGGAACACCAGGAAGGCAGCAGGACCAGACGGCATCACAGGTCAGGTCCTTAGAGCCGGTGTTGACCAGCTAGCACCAGTGTTCACAGAAATATTCAACCACTCCCTGGAACACTTAATAATCCTACATGCTTCAAGCAGTCCGTCATCATTATAGTTCCAAAAACAACCCAGCCCCGCCTGCCCCAACGACTATTGTCCTGTCGCCTTGACATCTGTTGTGATGAAGTGCTGTGAAAGACTGGTCAGAGACTTCATCACTTCTTCACTACCTGACACCCTGGACCCACTACAATTTGCATACTGCCCAAATCGCTCAACGGAAGATGTCTTAACGCAACTTCTCCACAATTCTTTGTGTCATATGGACTCACAGAAGGGAAATTATGTAAAAATGCTGTTTGTTGACTACAGCTCCGCATTTAACACCAAACATTCATAGCATTCCCTCCAAACTCACCACCAAGCTGGAGGACCTTGGTTTGAGACCATCTCTGTGCCAGTGAATCTGCAACTTCCTGACAGACAGACCACAAGCAATTAGGGTGGGCAAACATGTCTCACCCTCCCTCACCCTCAGCACTGGAGCCCTCCAGGGATGTGTATTGAGCTCCCTGCTGTACTCCCTGTACACCTATGACTGTGTGGCCACTTCCAACTCTTCCACCATTTTTAAGTTAGCTGATGACACTGCTGTGTTGGGCCTGATCTCCAATAACGACAAGAAGGCCTATTTAGAGGAGATTAAGAGACTGGAGAAGTGATGCCAGGAGAACAATCTCCTCCTGAATCTAAGCAAGACAAAGGAGCTGGTTGTGGACTTCAGCATAAAGCAGGAGAAGAGCGACCATCCTCCTGAGATCAATGGGACCCCAGTGGTGCATCTGGACAGTTTCCATTACATTGGTGTCAACATCACACAGGACCTGACATGATCCTGTCACATCAACACCCTAGTGAAGAAGGCCTGTCAGGCCACCTCAGGCGCTTGAAAGATTTTAAACTGCCCATCGAGGTGCTCAGGAACTTTTACACCTGCACCAGTGAGAGCATCCTGACGGGAAACATTACAGCCTTGTTTGAGAGCAGAACCATGCAGGACAAACGAGCTCTTCAGAGGGTGGTGCGAACAGCTGAGCGTATCATCCGCGCTGAGCTCCCTGACCTGCAGTCCTACAACAAGCGGTGCTGGACCATGGCCAGGAAGATAATGAAGGACCTCAACCATCGCAACAATAGACTGTTCTCTCTGTTACAATCAGGGAAATGTTTCCGTTCCCTGAATTCCAACACAGAGAGGAGGACGGGCAATTCGGGCCCTCAACCAGGGGAACACCAAGGACTAGATCTGGACTCACACATACAACATCCTGTACCTCATCCTGCCTGTTATTGCATTTTTGCATTCACTCCCATCACATTTTGCACTCCCTACATTTTGCACACATCATTCGCACATGTACAGTTTTTCTACCCCATTTTACTATATTATAATTGTAATTTTTCATTTTTCAGTTTTGTAATTTTCTATTTTACTATATATAATTGTAATTTTTGTATTTTATTCTAAACTGTATTTTTTTTCTAATCATATATTCTAGTTTTATTCTCTATTATATTATATTTTTTCTTATACTTTCTCTTTCAGAAGGTCATGAGAACATACTAACATCTACACATTCAATTATTTCTCCTTCAATTAATTCAGTCATTCTTTCTTTTTTATTAGTCCCACAACACAACTAAAGAGCCCATAAACATATGGACTAAACACTTTAACTCAGATGTTATTAAATTTCCAAGAAAATGCTCTATACAACTAAAATTACACTCTGAATACACTAAAGATCAAATGCTAACCAAAAAAAGATCCACTATATTGAAAAAACGTTGAGCTGTTTTGGAAAATAAATCAAGTCCTTCTGACCAGTCAGAATCCAGAATTCAGCAGAGCAGCAGAATGAATATAAAGATTTAATAAATGCAATATACTGTAGATATAGTAAGAGATCTAATTCCTCAATAAATAGGTCCCATAACCTTAATTCAGGGAAAAGACTTTTCTTCAAAAGATTGTGTGTGTGCGAGAGACAGAGAGAGAGAGAACAACTTGGCCATTCACCGCGCCAGTCTCACGGTCTCACGCCAACACGCTTCATTAATCTCCTGAGCATAATCAGCTGTGATAATGACAGTGAGGATGATGATGATGATGATGATGGTACTTAAATGACGAATACTTGTGTAATAGAGTGTAGAGAATCTGTCAACACACCGCTATTAACCCCAGACCTGCTATACTGCCCCAGCCAGTACTGACCTGCTCACTGCACCTCCATCTTTAACCCCTCTGTTCTACTGACTCGCCCACTACTGACTTGCCCACTGCATCTCCATCTTTAACCCCTCTGTTCTACTGACTCAGCCACTACTGACCTGCCTACTGCACCTCCATCTTTAGCCTGTCTGTTCTACTGACTCGCCCACTACTGACTTGCCCATTGCATCTCCATCTTTAACCCCTCTGTTCTACTGACTTGCCCACTTGTTACCATCCCGCCGCATCTCCATTTTTAGCCCCTATGTTCTACTGACTTGCCCACTACTGACCTGCCCACTGCACCTCCATCTTTAGCCCCTCTGTTCTACTGACTCACCCACTACTGACATGCCCACTGCATCTCCATCTTTAACCCCTCTGTTCTACTGACTTGCCCACTTGTTACCATCCCACTGCATCTCCATTTTTAGCCCCTCTGTTCTACTGACTCACCCACTACTGACCTGCCCACTGCACCTCCATCTTTAGCCCCTCTGTTCTACTGACTCACCCACTACTTATCTGCCCACTGCACCTTCAGCTTTAGTCCCTCTACTTTACTGACCTGCCCACTGCACCTCCATCTTTAACCCCTCTGTTCTACTGGCTCACCCACTACTTACCTGCCCACTGCACCTCCATCTTTAACCCCTCTGTTCTACTGGCTCACCCACTACTTACCTGCCCACTGCACCTCCATCTTTAACCCCTCTGTTCTACTGGCTCACCCACTACTTACCTGCCCACTGCACCTTGATCATTAGCCCCTCTACCTTACTGACCCTCCCACTACTGACCTGCCCACGGAACCTCCATCTTTAACCCCTCTGCTGTACTGACCCTGCTGGCCTGCGGCCTTGTGAGTATGCCCAAATCACAGCCATGCCAATATTCATTATAACAGCACGTTTGCTTCTGTGAGATTGTTTAAGTAGATTCGTTAGTGCAGTTTATTAGTTGGTGTAGTTTATCAGTTAGTGTTATTTATTTGTTAGTGTAGTTTATCAGTTAGTGTAGTTTATGTAATAATGTAGTTCATCAGTTAATGTAGTTAATTAGTTAGAGTTGGTCTTTACTTGGTGTAGTTTATCAGATAGTGTAGTTTATGTAATAATGTAGTTTACCAGATAGTGTTGTTTAAGCGTTTTAGTTTATCAGTTGGTGTAGTGTATCATTTAGTGCAGTTTATCAGTTGGTGTAGTTTATCAGCTCAGTTCAGTTTATTAGTTAGTGTTATTTATTTGTAAGTGTAGTTTATCTGATAATGCAGTTCATCAGTTAGTGTAGATTATTAGTTAGTGTTGGTTTTTAGTTAGTGTAATTTATCAGTTGGTGTTATTTATTTGTTAGTGAAATTTATCAGAGAGTGTAGTTTATCAGTTGGTGTAGTTTATTAATTATTGTAGTTTATTAGCTATTGTTGGTTATTACAGCTGGGCCTAAAAGTCTGGGTTAATTATCTCAGTTGTTATGGAAGTGTAATACATTAACTAATTTAAAACACTGTGTGCTTATTGGCTGAAAACAGGAGCTTGAATGTGTGTGTGTGTGTGTGTGTGTGTGTGTGTGTGTGTGTGTGTGTGTGTGTGTGTGTGTGTGTGTGTGTGTGTGTGTGTGTGTGTGCAAAGGCAGCTGTTGACCGTCTCATGAATACATTGAGGCAATTTGTTCACAATGCCTTTAATCCTTATATTCAAATCCTCTCACAGGCTCGATTTAGCCTCAACTCCATCAACAAGCTGCTATTTTTAACCTCCAGTGATTCACTATTCTCTACAGTGGCGGCATAAACAGGGAAACTCACCCTCGTTTACCTTTCTACCAAACAGAGCTCTGAAGAAATGTCAGCAATTTGTTTTCAAAAGCCACTCTAAAGCATTAGCGATTTTCACTCACACAATCTCCATCTTCTATTTTTGCAAGCAAAGCACTAAAGCGCAGATTCAAGGATCGGATGTGTTGTGTGTCAAATCATATATGTAGCCTTAAGAGAACAGGAAAATATGCAAATCTCAAACCAACCAACCCACCAACCAACTATCCGGCCTGAGGTCGATTTATCTCCCCTTTGATTTTTTTCCCCATAACACCACGTGTGTGTTCCACGAAGAGCAATTACACCAGTTGACTAAATATCGATTTACTCTCAGCACTTTAAAGAGTGGAAAAATAATTGAAGAACGTTACTACAGGACATTTGTGCAGATCCAGTGACGAATCAGACACAAGATGCCAAGGCTGCAGATTTCACACGCTCGATGGGAGGTTTGTGAAGTCAGACACTCAATGTGTTATCCATCTTTTACCTCAAAAATATGCGGAATTACATTTATCCTGAGAGCACTCTACACTTCCACAAAGTGTGCACTACTGAGACATGTCCTGTTCTCCCAGACTGTCTGGTTACACTTTAAATCAATATACCAGATCTTCACATGTTAGTAGTAACATGATTAACACTTGCATTTAAGTGGTTTTTAGACACTTTGTATGTTGGGTTTCACACATTTCACACATTTTGTGCATGTGGAAATTATAATTTATGTTTACACTTCATGTTCTCTAGCAGAACTGAGCTGAGTGTCTGAAGTTTCATGTTGTGTTCAGAGCTGTTTTACTTCTAAACAATTTCTGTTCAAATGTGTTCACTTTAAACAAGAAATTAAATAACAATTGCAACCGTGTGTCATAATAAAAGGGGCATGTGAAGGTCTGAGTGTGTTGTTGATGTTGATGGTGTGAAACTCATCATTTGTCTGTCATTAACATCGTCACTCGGCATGTTAAGCCTGATTTTGTCGCTCTGTAACTCAGACTGGAGCTTTACTGCTAACCCAGGCATATAATTAGAGCTAAAAATAACGAGCTCATCATACGCAAACAGTGTGAACTGTATTTGTGTGAAACATTGCTGTCCTTTGTGTTGGAGTGGAGAAAGTGGAGTGAGAGATATAATCATCCTGATAATGCTCTCTTCTTCCTAATGGACATGTAAAGGAATGAAGCTATGTTAGCATGTTTATGATCATGCTGACTTCAGTGTTCTGCATGTGAGTGACTTTAATTTTGCAAATGTGTCCTCTTACAGATGGAATTAGAGTGTGTGTTTCACCCTGTTAAATAAAACTCCAGCCTGAAACACGTGTCGGGATTTGTGTTTCTGCTGCTGATTTTTTGGTGGATGTTGTATTTCTGAAATTTGTTAGTTTTTAGAGATGTTAGAGAATGTTTCAAGAATGTTAGTGTGGTGTGCAGTGGTACTGAGTCTTACTGGGTTAGTGCTGTGTGCAGTGGTACTGAGTCTTACTAGGTTAGTCTGGTGTGCAGTGGTACTGAATCTTACTGGGTTAGTGCTATGTGCAGTGATACTGAGTCTTACTGGGTTAGTGTAGTGTGCAGTGTTACTGAGTCTTACTAGCTTAGTGTAGTGTGCAGTGGTGCTGAGTCTTACTGGGTTAGTCCGGTGTGCAGTAGTACTGAATCTTACTGGGTTAGTGCTGTGTGCAGTGGTACTGAGTCTTACTTGGTTAGTGTGGTGTGCAGTGGTACTGAGTCTTACTGGGTTAGTCCGGTGTGCAGTGGTTCTAAATCTTACTGGGTTAGGTGTTTGACTAGCCCAGGTGAGCTGTTGTATATGGTGGATGTTGTATTTCTGTAATTTGTTAGTTTTTAGAGGTGTTAGAGAATGTTTCAAGAATGTTAATGCGGTGTGCAGTCGTACTGACTCTTACTGGGTTAGTGCTGTGTGCAGTGGTACTGAGTCTTACTGGTTTATGTGTTTGACTAGCCCAGGTGAGCATTAGGAGGCAGCAGGGTGTTGAGTAATCTGACCACCTCAGGGAAGAAACTGTTGTGGAGCCTGCTGGTTGTGGCATGGATGATCCTGTACCTTCTGCCAGATGGCAGGAGGGTGAAGAGTCCATGAGAACGCTGAGAGGGTTCGTCTGCAATACTAGTAGCTTTGCAGTTGCAGCAGTTGACGTATAAGGTGTAAATGATGGGTAGAGAGATGTTTTCAGCTGTTCTCACAATTCGCTGAAGGGTCTTACGGTTGGAGACTGTGCAGTTCCCATAACACACAGTTAGACAGTTGACCAGGACGCTCTCTATCATCCCCCTGTATAAGGAGGTGTGTGTGTGTGTGTGGGGGGGGGGGGGGGGGGGGGGGGCTCTTTAGCCATTTCTCTTTTCTTTCTTTCTTTTATTTATTTATTAATTTTATTTATTTATTTGTTTACTTACTTATGCATTTAATGCTTCATTTCTATGTATTTGTTTATCCTTTTTATTTATATCATTTTATCTTTCGTCTTCGTGTCTTTCTTTTGTTCTTTCTTTCTTTCTTTCTTTCTTTCTCAATTTTATTTATTTAGTCACTTATTTATTAGTTAGTTAGTTTGTTTTTCTTTCTGTCTTCCTTTCTTTCACTACCTCCTAATAATGTATTCATTATAAATAAATCCCTATAAACATAGGGATCTTTATTTCCTCTGTAAGCCAATCAGCAAAAATAGATCAAAGTAAAGATTATTAGTAAATGTCCTGATTATAATTTTTAAGGCTTTTAAAAACAATATGGCTCTTGGCAGACATCAAACTACTATGACATCTCAGGTTGTCTCAAGACATGGTGTGTGTGTGTGTGTGTGTGAGTGTGTGAATGTGTAGCAGCTCAGGTGCTTCTTTTGGGTCTGAGCAGGCAACCCAGTGCCAGGAAAGCTAATCCTATTAATAAAACAAAAATCAAAGCAAACATGGCAGCTGTAACCTCTCTACACTCCCCTGCTGTGAACCTGAACCATGCTGGAATCTCACCAGCCATCCAGACTAGAAGTGTGTGTGTGTGTGTGTGTGTGTGTGTGTGTGCGTGTGTGAATCCAGACGAGTATCAACAAAGCGAGGCATTGCAGAAGCACACAGGTTTTAGCAGAAATGGCTTCTCACACAACACAAACACCAAACACAAAACACGATTCAACACAGTACTGTTGTTTTCTGGATTCTGATTGGTCAGAAGGTGTTGATGGATTTTTTTGTAACAGACAGTAGTACAGCTGCAAAACAAACAAACAAAAAACGGTTTACATTAATGTGCTTGTTTTAAGACATTATCATTTTTATAATAACAGCTCATTCACAGAGACTTGTACAGCATGTTCTCCACTTATAATACACAGATTTAAAGACGTGTAATCATTGAAATGATGAAGTTTCTTTAAGGAGATATTATTAAAAAAGTCTCAAGTGTTAGTGCTTTGTAGGTAATGCTGTAACTTCTTCCAGCATCTTCAGGAAGGAGGACTTTACACTTTGTGGTATCTCTGTAACATAAGCTGCTTTTTTCCCTTTTGCCTTCTTTACTTCAAATACTGAGAAAAAAAGAGGCTAGTGAGGGAACAGCTGTTTATAGCTGCTTTAACATAAGTGAGAACTATAAACAGATAAAAAGTATGATGTGGCATTCTTTAATAATTACCCGTGACAAGTGTTTAGAAGTGAATGCATGGTATGGCATTATTTAGCATATACTGTATATTCATGTAGATGGCAGTCAGAGTAAAATAGCCAATTGGATGTCTGTCTGAAGTGTGGAACTGTAAGGTTTCCCTTCATCCAGATTAGATTACATCTCTCTCTCTCGCTCTCTCTCGCTCTCTCTCTCTCTCTCTCTCTCTCTCTCTGTCTGTGCGTGTGTGTGTGTGTGTGTGTGTGTGTGTGTGTGTGTGTGTGTGTGTTTGTTAGTCACAGCTCCAGTTTCCTAATGTGTCTTTTCCTCAGTAGCCACCTGAGCTCTAATAGTATGCCCACTTAAATATCTACACACACACACACACACACACACACACACACACACACACACACACACACACACACACACACACACACGCACTATCTACCTAGCTATCTGTGTATCTAACAGCAGAAATATTAATAACAATGTTAATATTAATAATGACAATAGTAATTGCAATAAATAATATTGACAATAATATCAATGAAGACAGTACTGACATTAGTAATAACAATTGTAATCATAATAAATATTAACAGCTGTACTACTACTACTACTACAACTACTAATAGTAACTAATAACAGAAAATATCAATGATAATACTAATATTATTCTAAATAAGAACAAAATATCAATAACAAATAATATACAATATTACTACTAAAATATGAGTAAATGCAAACAGCAGAAATATCAATAATAACAATACTAATATCAATCAAGAGTGGTGAAAATAATAAATAAAGACAATAAAAATATATATATTACAATATTAATATGAATAAAATCTGAGAACAATTAATAGTGCTTCTGGAATATTTTAAATAATAATAATTTATAATGAAGAATACTAGCAGCAAACAACAACGGCAACAGTAACAAAACAGTATCAATAATCATTTATCTCTCTATTCATCCGTTTATTTGTCTATGCATCTAAAACAAACTCTGAGGCCAAACAAATAAAAAAGTTCAAAAGGTCATAGAGGTTGCAGAGGCTGCCATCTTCTTTAACCCCTGTCCCCGTGTCTGTTCTTCCTGCACTTTCAGCTCTTAAACTCTTGTATTGTCATTCGCTCCATTCATCCCTCTCTCAGGGAGGACTCACTATATGTTAATTAACATTTCCTTCAGTGAGCTCAGTGCCTCAGGGCTCACATTCGTCAGGGCTCATGTTCATCTCCTCCTTTCTATCTCATGTAGGACTCGGACACTCTACCAGACACACTGCTTTTCCCATCGCATACATAGATTCATTAGTTGAAACAAAAGCTGATTTTCACAGCCTTTTACATACACTTTTCATTTCTCCTCTCCACCAGTGTGTGTGTGTGTGTAGCAGGTGTCTGTGATCTCAGAAAAACGCTTGCCTCGACTTCCTTTAACTCAGCACAAGATGAAAAGACAGACACAAACACAGAACCTAAGCAAATGTTTGTGGAACAAAAAAAAAAAAAGAATCCGAGGACAGGGACGGAGAGGAGGAGGAGGAGGAGGGTGTTGTTGTTGTGTGTCCATAAAGGTCGCATTGTTATTCACTCCTGTGACAACTTAATCCTTGTAAACAGCTCATTTGATTACACTGGAGGTATCATTTTTCCACATTAAAGAAAAGATACACTGCTTAGTGAAAAGAAGCTCTTTTGTGTCAGAGCTGACAACACACAGGATTCAGGAGTTGAAAGAGATGACAATGAAGGAATACACACACACACACACACACACACACACACACACACACACACACACACACACAGTCAATCCTCATGTGCCAGGTGACTTTATATATTTCTATATATTTACTTTATATGTATATTTATACTGTATATATGTATATATTAACTGATTCAGTACATCGTAGATACACGATGTGAAACTGATTATTTTCCTTAAAACAACATCTTGATATCAATGGACTATTTTTAAAAAGTTTTTAAAAATGCTATTTGCTTACTTTTCTACCTGCAAAATTAGGCAATTCCCCAAATTAGACAAATTTATCGTTCAAGAAAACGTGGCCCTGGCAACCCTGTTACACAGGATTATGTTCATTTAATGACGTTCATTTCATGCGTAATATATCTGTCCAAATATTTTTGATAGTAAATAAAAGGTGTGAAGTTCTTATCTTTATAAGATCCATAAATAAGTTTTATAGCCACAATTTGTGACATAAATCAGTTTAATTTGTTACCTGGTTACTGAATAACACAAACACAGTAAATCTTCCACCACTGCACGTGTGTGTGTGTGTGTGTGTGTGTGTGTGTGTGTGTGTGTGTGTGTGTGTGTGTGTGTGTGTGTGTGTTCAGCATTTAAAACTAAGCTATTTTGTGGACCATTTTGTTTTGTTCTGAGCCTGTTAATCCTGTTTTATTCCTCTTATACCACAACAATTTGCCAACGATTAATTTTTTTTAAAATTTAATTTGTTATTCATTATAGCAGCTAAGTTAAGTTTATAAGACAAAAAGAAGACAAAAAGAAAATAAGATGCAGCTTTTCATGTTACTGAGATTACTACGAGTTACTGTTCAGTAAAAGTTTCAGGGGGCGAGTTGTTATTTCATAATTCTATTCTGAATAACTTCCTGCATTTCAGTATTTTGAGTGAATGGTCAGTTTCTCCTTGTATTTATCATATCACCCATGTCGCTGCTGTGCTGTATCTGCATCAGAAGCAGTTTAAACATTCACAAGGAATACACACTGTCCGTGACCACACACCTCCGTGTGTGTCTGTGTGTGCGTGCTTGTGTGTATATGGGTAGTGGCATGTGTACATATGAAGGTCAGTAGTATGTCAGTGAGTGAAGTGAGCAACAACACTAGAGATGAATGAATCCAAACGCTGAAAAATATGTATATAATTTATAAAATATAAGTAAAATTAATTAGATATACAGTAGCATATTAATTTGCATATTGTGTATAGCATTGTAGTAGTATGCATATAATAAATAATAGTATAGTATAGTATAGTATAGTATAGTATAGTACAGTATAGTATTGTATACAGTACTATATTATAGTACTATAATACATAGTATAGCAGTATGTGTTTAGTGTGCATAGTAGCATAGGAGTGTGCATATAGTGTGTATAGTAATATATTAGCATGCATAAAGTATGTATAGGATGCATGGTAGTATGCATATAGTATAGTTAAATCATAACACTGAAAAAAACATACTGCATATACTGTATACTACATAATATTTTATGCATAGTAGTATGCATAATATCCACACTATATGCATAGTACTATACTACTATATATGTAGCATTTTATAAAATATACTTATGGTATTAGTTAAAGTAGTATGCAAATAGTACATTTAATAGTAGACAAGTAGAGTAGAGTTAAAGTATGAATACAGTACTCGTAGGACATATAGTAGTATAGTGATATGCGTATAGTATAGCTAAATCCTAACACTGAAAAAACATTCTACATATACTGTATACTAAATATTATAGTATACATATAGTATAGTAGTATGAATATTGTACATATACTAACATAGTAGTAAGCCTACGTATATGTGAGAATTAGCATTTGGGTTAGCCTGCACTACATCCCAATTGTCAATAAAATTCACTGCAAGACACGGGTCCCTCAGAAATCCAGAATTAGCTGCATTTTAGCTACTGAAAATGTACAGTAATGGGTTGTAACTATTATAAGCAGCAAAGTATATAATTTCTGTTCTGTATCATTTCGAGTCATGAGCATTTAAGAACTGAGAAATAATATGAGGAAAATATCTTAAATATCTTAAGAAGTTGAACAGCTATAAATATGATTAAAAATAGCAAGCTAACCAGCTATTTATCCAGTAAATCCAGTAAATTAGCTAACATAGCACACATTTTTTATTATACAAAACATTTAGATGAAAACTCACCGGAATATTTCAGTGTTGCCTTCTTCTCTGCTGTTTTGTTTAATTGTTGATTTGTTTGTTTGTAAAATGCCATTTAGACTGTGTTGCATTGTGGGGTGCAGTAAACTATAAAAATTTACCACCCAGGTACCTGAAACTAATCATGTTGCTCACATACTGTGTATTACATTCTGTTTTTTTGTTGGTTTAGTATGAGTAGTATACATATTAAATTACTATAGACAATTTTGAACAGTTATTGTTATTTTTTTTTAAGAATAGTGTCACAGACTTGTACTTTTGGGTGAGACTGTACGAAGACAGACAAAAAGAGAGAAAGAAAAAAAAACAGACATGCATCTGTGTTCAGCTTCCGTCTTTAACACTCTCTCTTTTCCCTTTTGTTTCCTATTCCTGTCCAGGTTTTTCAGCTAAATTGATTTTTTAATTAGCCATTGTTTTAGGGTGTGATTGACGCCGTCAGCTTGTTAATGAATCTCAGTCCAGCTTGTTCATGATTTTGAGGATAAAGCTGAATTTCCTTCTTTGCGAATTAAAGAGATACATGAAATCGTTTGTGTGAGGAACTAATTAAATGTGATTTAACAGCACAGAAGCGATTTCAAAAATAAAACATGTCTATTTTGAACATTTTTAATAAATTCTGTGAATTGATCATGTCATGTTGTACGAGCTCTGAGCTACTGGGAATTTAATCATTAATAAACAAATTCAGGCCTTAGTCATTTTAATGTATGTGTGTGTGCAGGGTTGGGAGGCTTACTTAAAAAAAATGATTCCGTTACAGTTACGAATTATTTCTTTAAAAAATTAAATCCTGATAGTATTCTCATTTTTTACAAAATGTACCCGTAATCTCATTAATTTTGTTTTTTGATGTAACTACAGTTACCAGTTTTTGTATCCTGATTACGTAACGCTACATGTTACATGTATTCTGTTACTCCCCAAGCCTGTGTGTGTGTGTGTGTGTGTGTGTGTGTGTGTGCGTGTGTGTGTGTGTGTGTGTGTGTGTGTGTGTGTGTGTGTGTGTGTGTGTGTTTGTGTGTTTGTGTTTGTGCTAAACAAATGGAAGTAGTAGTAATTACTGTACAGTATGTGCTGGCTCATGCTGCAGTTATGTACAATACTGATATAAATTTTTTGATGTTTATAGATCGAATTTTTTTTAATCAAGTTACACACTTCACATCACTCAAACACACAGTGTTAAAGTCTCCCTGAACATTTGAGTCCTTAAAAAATCTATGCAAATTGATAAATAGTTCTTCATTTCAACAGTACTGTTGAATTTTGATTGGTCAGGAGGTGCTGATTAATTTTATAGAACAGTAGCTCTGACAGTAGTGCAGCCGCAAATCACAGGTTTATACTAATTCATTTGTGTTAATGTTATTTCTTCTTGGTAACATGACAAGATGCTTGTTTTTGTCTTATTAACTTTAAGACAGCGCAAGAGAGAGAAAAGGGTGACGGTACGACTGTTTATAGCTGCTATAATGAAAGTGAGAATAGGAACTAACTTGTTTCATGGACATTCCACAACATTAAATGTAATAAATTACTTTAAAAACCCCTCCTTTTCATCATACCATCCCATCACTAAGTATTATAGTGAGCTTGAACGTAGCCCTGCTCCCACAAGTCTCTTTTTTAAAAAGGTAAATGAAG
This sequence comes from Ictalurus punctatus, assembly GCF_001660625.3. NCBI lineage: Eukaryota > Metazoa > Chordata > Actinopteri > Siluriformes > Ictaluridae > Ictalurus > Ictalurus punctatus. Next base: position 18,005,344 of record NC_030425.2, read on the forward strand.
CACTGTTAGCATTAATATAAATAATGTAAACATCAGATTTTAGTTTTCATGGATCTTTTGATTGTTGTTGTATCTTGATAGCTGGTTACTACACTGCATTATCATATTTATCTCTCCCATACACAAAGAAAGCATAACCTGAGCTCAGGAGCAAACCAGGGACCCTGGAGCTGACAGGCAGCAATTCTACATGTTTCACATATATATGAATAAGAAATAATAAAAAGTGATGCCTGGACAAACGTTTATCACAATGTAAAGATTATAGGTGAGTCAGATTAGTATAAATATAAATCGACTTTTGAACACTGTTTAACCAGTGTACCCAGCTAGCTGATTAAAAAGTCTTGTTGCTTGGTTTTATTAGGTTAGCTAGATCCCCCAAGCCCCTTTAAAAAATAATAAATAAATAAAAAATAATAATAAATAAATAATTATTATTAGTTTTTTAACTGTCTTTTGAGCAGGTGGTCCAGAAGGAAGCAGTGTGGTTTGGATGGATGGTCATTTATGGTGCGTTTACTCTAGTGCTAGCCATAAATAAAATTATCTTCAAAATAATGTAGCAAATAAATTAACAAATCATTACACATAACATGACCCAAAATGCAGAGGAAAGCCTCATGTCTGGATTAATGTGGGTTTATCTATTTGTCTATATATCGGTGATTCTATTAACCCATCAAATCTGTCAGGTCTAACGCTCTCTGAGGCTCTCACCTCACCTCCTGCAAGAGCTTTATCAACTCATTCGTCTTGGAAGTGTCTCAATTCCGAAGCGGTCTGTTTGCCTTGGGTCATGATATGGGCTCAAAGGAAACTGGGCGTAGTTCTCTTTGCATTTAGCAGCAAAGGTAAATGAACTGCGGGGCTCCTTATCAAAAGGGCTGAGCCGGGAGTTCAAACGAAACGTGTGGTGTTTAAAAAAAAAAAAAAAACGGAAGGAAAAAAAGGATAGAGTGGGAAAGGTTCACGCAGTGCAAATGAAGCCTGAAGTATGGATTGATCCGGCATTAAAAAGGAGCACAAATCAGTAAAAACTATAACAGTTACACTAATGTTCAGAATATATAGTACGTATACATAAAATATCTATATTTTTGTAAACACTATACAGTATTTATATGCCATGATACTCTATATACTCCTATTCTATACAATAGAATACAATACTTTAAATACTCATATATTATACACACTGTATCCTCATATCCTGTACAATATACAGTACATACACTATACTGTATATTTATATTATATATACTATACATAGAACCAAGCAGTTACTAATGCTGTTATTTAAGAAAAAGAGCTGCAGGAATGAATGAATAAATAAACAATTCAGATATATCATTCAAGAAATGGGTTTGAGAGAGATTTTCCCTTTCTTTCTATCTGTATATCCCCAAAGAAGAGTGCCAATATTTTTTTTCTAAAAAAATAAAATAAAATAATTGTGTCTATTTTCCATTATGGATCACACAAACACTCCTAAAGAGAGAAAGCTCTGTATAAGAGGTGAATAGTGGGATTATGGGATGCATGGGTAAGGAAAAGGATGGGAATGAATTCAGGAAGATAACTGCAGCTTCATTAAACACACTCAAGCACTTCCCTCACTCCGGATCCTTCAGCCTTCAATCGAAACACGGCGCTCGATTTCCATAAGAAAGCTACTGAGCCACAGGTAGAGAGAGAGAGGTAGAAATGGGGCAGGAGAGAGAGAGAGAGAGAGAGACAGAGAGAGAGAGAGAGACCCCTCAGCATCTCCACCCATCCAGCAGCGTTCATATCACCTTCATTATTAATGCTGTGCACTTGAAAACTAGGAGGCGAAGATTCCAGAAAAGCTTCAATTACGCTCACTCTCCCTGGGCTGCATTTATTAAGTGGTAATTTTCCTAAGCAGGGCTAAATAGAGGGAAAATGCAGGGCTGCGGCAGACATAAAAGCCAGCGAACATTCTTTTCTCCTCCACCAGCCGTCTAATCCGAGCAGATGAGAGATGGGCTCTAGCACAGACGCTATGGATTATTTGTTTACGTGAAACTAAGAGCACTGCATTTTTTTAAGATTTGTGGCACTAACAATATAATCGTGTACTCTCACCCGCCACACTAAGTGGAGTTCAAAGACGAGCGTTTTTTCAGCATATTAGGATTATTAATCAGCTAATGCTCTCCCTGTGCTGTTAAAATCCTCAGAGATGGGCTAATTGTAGCTCAGGAAAAGCAGAATCCTGTGGAAATGTGACCTTAATGCTGTGCAGTTCACAGAGGAGTGTAGCAGGGTGTATATTCTATAAAATGTGATTGTGTGTATATGTGCATGTGTGTTGCATGTGACCTTGTGACATATTTCATTTTCTATTACACATCAAAACGTGGAATTCATCACAATAAAGTTAACATTAAACAGAATGTTTAAAAAAATACTCTACATACTGTATAGTGTACATACATAAACTACCTGTTCAAATTGACACCATAATATTTATTCACTATGCATACGCAATACATTTATATTCCAACACTTTAAGCTATACATTCACTATGCATTCAAATTTTGACATGATACATACACTATTCATTATGCAATACACATACCCTCTATATTTATATCTGACACTATATATGCATTATATATTTATAATTTCACACTATTCAGTATGTATACTATATGCTCACATTCCTTGTCTGACACTATACACTAAGCATACACTATGTATATATTCATATTCTGGCTCTATAAATACACTATAGTACATTCATATTATATACACTGCACATACTGTATGCTATATATTCACATTATTCGGACATATATGGACACTATACACATGCTATATATTCACATTATATAGCCTATATATACAGTCTATATTAATTCCCTGATACTATACCTTTCTGACATAAACTATACTGCATATTTAATGTATGTTCTATACATTATATACAACATATTCTCTATTACTTAAATTACACACATAGAAACACAAAAATATTTCTTAGAATATATCATACCCACTTTTATGTAACCTCACATATAGTCCCCTGGCTAATTAAAGCACAACATAAAACCGTGCACTGGAGAACTGAAATTTCCATGTGAAAATAAAATGTGCGAGTTGAGAGGCTCTTTCTGGCTGCATGCCACCGTCGCTTCCCATGCTAAAGCTTTAAAAGCCTCAGATCAGTGCACCTGCACCAATTATTATCCAATTAGTAAGAAGTACTCTATAATTACAGGCAAACTTTCACTGCGAGTCATAAAAACGTGTTCAAATGGAGCAGTGTGAGTATTTTGGGAGGATAGCTGTACAAGATTAATCAGCACTGATGATCAGTTGCTCATCTTGCCAAGTGTGCCATCCTCCTTTTGTTAGTGTTTAGAGTTTTATTGCGTATAGCGTGATTTATTACTTATGACTTTGGGGTGAACCAGAAATGTTATTATTCTTATTATTATGTTATTATTGTTATTAATCTTATTCTATTTATGTACTGTATATATTCTATATGCTCCTACTTAATCCTGAAGTTGGGAGGTATGGTGGCTTACAGGTTAGCACTTTTGCTCGCACATCCAGGGTTGGGGGCTCAATTCAAGTCTCCACCCTGTGTGCGTGGAGTTTGCATGTTCTTCCTGTGCTTCGGGGGTTTCCTCCGGGTACCCTAGTTTCCTCCCCTAGTCCAAAGACATGCGTTGAAATCTGATTGGCATTTCCAAATTGTCTGTAGTGTGTGATTGGGTGTGTGAATGTGTGTAGGATTGTGCCCTGCGATGGGTTGGCAGGGTGTCCCCTGCCTCATGCCCTGAGCTCCCTATGATAGGCTCGAGGCTCGCTGCGACACTGTGTAGGATAAGAGGTACAGAATAGATAGATGGATAGAATGGATAGATGGATAGTTAATCCTGAAATTGTACACATAGGTACTCAGCGATTGTGATGCCAGATGCATTTGTTGTATGATGATCCTGATGTTTTTCTCCTTGTCCCCTTCTCCCCTCTATGCCTGTGATTGTTTATGATGTTCTATATGTATGATGCTGCTATGTTTTTGTACCCACCCACTGTGGAAACAAATTTCCTCTTTGAGGACCAATAAATTATCTATCTATCTATCTAAACTGATTGTATTGTTTTGTAACACCTGGCTCTACCCCCTCAACTAATTCAAGCTATACACCTCATTCTTCCCTTTCAATTCATTAAATCCCTACACTTGGCTCCACCCACTCAACTCCCTAGAGCCATACACCAGGCCCCACCCCTCAATTTTCTGGAATCATACACCTAACTCCACCCCCTTTACTCTCTAAAGCCATACACATGACTCCAGCCTCTCAGTGTTCAGGAGAAATACACCTGGCCCTGCCCCTCAATCCTCTGAAGAATGCTAGAGTACTTCTATAAGTGTGAGAAATACACAATATAAAATTATTATTATTATTATTATTATTATTATTATTATTATTATTATTATTAGTGGATTCAAAAAAGGTGTTAAATAATTCTGACCTATTATTGTTGTCAATCAGAATCATTACATGTAACATGCTGATGCCTTCTGGCAAATTTGAAACATGTATGTTGTAATAAACATCTTTCATTTTGACATCTGTCAGATTTGTCAACATGGAGATTGCTACAATATTAAAGAGCAAAGAAAAGCCTTGAACCCTTTTCCTTACAATTTAGTAACATTTTATGGGGGAATATGATCAGCTTCATGTCTGACTTTACATGCATCGTCATTTCCACTCTGTGGACAGATGCAAAATATCAGAAGCAAGTCAAACATGTTTGCTTTATAGTGTAAAATCAGATGTTTCATCTGTAAAAAAATAAATAAATAAATAAATTTAGTTGAGAATACATATTCAAATTGCAGTTTGTAAATTGGGGCTCTGTTCCATTTCCAACATGTCCAGGTGAGATTGAAAACAGGACAAAAGGAGGCTAGTTGAAGAAAAGCGACATGGCAGCACCTTCCATAATGATTTGGGAGGTCTTGTGTGATCTGGCTGTCAGGGAAAGAGGAGAAGGAGGATGCTGAAAGAGTTGTAATATATGTCAAAACACTGCTTAATAGGAGGCATGTAGGGGATAGGAGAGGGGGAGGAAGTAACATTAAAAAGAGTGTCATTCAGTAGAGCTCCGATTTCAGATGAAACGCCAGCTTTGCTCCAGGACAGTGAAGGAGTTGAAACCGATGGACTTGCATCAAACCGAATGTCTGGAATTTTCCAGAATCTTCCAATTAGCTTTTCCCCCTAATGTTTGACATGTAGAATGGATTCAGGTTTATTAATTGAATTGGAATAATGTATAAAAATTTCATAAAGCACGACAGAAATATTCAGTGACTAACACATTTAGATGATTAAAACTATAATAATGCTTGTCACTGCTCGTTGGTTGACGCTATCTGTTACTCGAAATACCTGCTGTCGTGCTCCATAATTTGCTGCTTCATCATGGTAATTCAACAGAAAATACTCAACACCTAACACTATCACTCCAGATCACCATTATAACTTTTAATCAACAACTGTAACAATTTTTTTTTTTTTATAACAACCTCCCAAGCTTCATGGATCCTTAAATCTAAATGGTCTGCACTTATATAACGCTTTTACCCAAAGCGCTTTACACTGGTTCTCATTCACCCATTCACACACACACACCATTGGTAGCAGAGCTGCAATGTAAGGCGATAACTTGCCATCAAGAGCAACTTGGGGTTCAGTGTCTTGCCCATGGACTCTTCCGCATGTGGAGTCATGTGGGCCGGGAATCGAACCGCCAACCCTAAATTGGCGTAAATTACTGGACAACCCGCTCAACCACCTGAGCCCCAGCTGCCCGAAATCTGTGTTTAAAGTTGTAGATGTTGACAGTATTTTTACTTCTGCATTGCTTAGGTTACAAATCAATGTGTATCCATTGCTGTGTGAATCTTTCATACTTATAAACAGTGCTAAACATGGGCATGGATGTTTGATAGTCTTGTGTTCATCACTAGAAGAAGTATTCAGAGATTGTAAATCACTGAAATGATTAAAATCCTCTTAGACACTAATTCTGAATATTTCGAGTTGAATGATTTGATTTGGGTTACTTTTGTCACCATTGTACTGAATGTTTACAGTTTTAAACCAGAGACTTTCTCTGTCTTTCTGTATAAAATCAGTTACATATGAGCTCAGTTTGTAACGTCAAAAATGAGCACAAACATTGGTAACCTATCATGACCTGGTTTGCAAATACCAGCAAATGATGAAGTGAAAAGTGTTGTTTTTTTTTTAGCTACAGAACCTGCATGCTAAGCTTGCTAGCTATTGATCATCAACTGTTTCACAAGGACAAAAAGGACATAAAATTCTACATTTGTTACGCAATTTAATTGTAAAGTCGAATCTACGTGTATCAGTGTAGTCAGGTACAACACTAAATGTAAAATTAAACTGCAATATATTTTTTGTCATAATATTGATTATGTCATTATGGTACCTTTAGAACAGGTTTTATAGATTTCAAGCCACACATGGCACATAGCTAGCTAGCTAGCTGGGTAGATAGATAGATAGATAGATAGATAGATAGATAGATAGATAGATAGATAGATAGATAGAGTAAATTCCTTATCATGGTGTATTATTTCATTGTATCATCACACCACTGGTTATAAATGTCTGCTGCTTTCAGCACACCTATGCAACTCTCGCTCTGAAGTAGAAAGAACATTCTTGGCTTTCTTAACTCAGGAAACTCCCCTTATCTAAGAAACATTCGTGATTTATTAACCAGGACACATAAATGTTTGCGCTATAAATCTTGTGGTGTATTTTACAGTCCAGTGTGCCACTATGACACTTCTGAACTTTTCCTTCTCATTTCGCCAGATGCACAGAGAAAGTTTCTGTGTGTTTGAGTTGAAAAGTATCATTAGTCGGCTTAAATCAATGAGCACACATCTTTATTAGCAGCTTAAGTGATGCGTAAGATGGAGGGGAAGACATTTACTGTCAGCAACTTCTTGCTAAAATAATTACACAGTCTTTTTTTTTGTTGTTTTTTTTTTTTTTTTTGCAGTTCTGTGATGTACACACACCTGGCTGTGTGTGAAATGTGCCTCAGGCTGCAAACACTGCTCGCCTCCTCTTGCTAGGAATTAAACTGTGTGTGTGTGTGTGTGTGTGTGTGTGTGTGTGTGTGTGTGTGTGTGTGTGTGTGATTCAAAATTATCAGACAGACAGAAAACGCAGGGGGAAAAAAATGTATTTTGACCCATGGTCAACCAAAAATTAAATGTTATCCTTTTGCATAATATAATTTCAGTACATTATGCTAAATTGGAGGCTATACGCTTCCATTACTTGTTAGGTAAATTAACCTCAATGCAAAATTAGAGAAGTGCCTAATCTTGAATGATCAACTACATTTTGAATTAAAAGGAATCATTTCATTTATATTATTGTGATAATATACACACCGTTTAGCCGTAACATTAAAACCACCTGTCTAATATTGTGTAGATCCTTCTTGTACTCTGACCTGTCGAGGCATGGACTCCACAAGACCTCTGAAGGTGTGCTGTGGTATCTGGCACCAAGATGTTATCCTTTAAGGTCCTTTAAGTCCTGTAAGTTGCGAGGTGGGGTCTCCATGAATCGGACTTGTTTGTCCAGCACACCCCACAGATCCTCGATCAGATTGAGATTTGGGGAATTTGGAGGCCAAGTCAACACGCTGAACACCTTGTCATGTTCCTCAAACCACACCTGAACAATTTTTGCAGTGTGGCAGGATGCATTATCCTGCTGAAAGAGGCCACTGCCATTATGGAATACCGTTGCCATGAAGGAGTGTACTTGGTCTCTAACAATGTTTAGGTAGCGAGTACATGTCAAAGTAACATCCACATGAATGCCAGGACCAAAGATTTCCAAGCAGAACATCACACTTCCTCCGCCTGCTTGCGTTCTTCCCATAGTGCATCCTAGTGCTATCTCTTCCCCAGGTAAGCAACACACACCTACCTGGCCATCCACATGATGTAAAAGAAAACATGATTTATCAGACAAGGTGACCTTCACCTGTTCTTTCATTGCCAGCATTAACTTTTTCAACAGTTTGTATTACAGTAGCACTTCTGTGGATAAGGACCAGATGGGCTAGACTTCGCTTCCCACAAACATCATGATCCTGTCGCCGGTTCACTGGCTGTGCTTCCTTGGTCCACTTTTGGTAGTTACTAAGAACTGCACACCGGGAACACTCCACAAGACCTGTTATTTTGGAGATGCACTGACCCATTTGTCTAGCCATCACAAAGTCTAGACAAATTTGGGCCATTTGGGCCATGTCAAAGTCGCTCAGATCCTTGTGCTTGCCCATTTTTCCTGCTTCCAACACATCAAATTTGAGAACTGATGTTCACTTGCTGCCTGTTATATCCCACCCCTTGACGGGTGCCATTGTAAAGAGATAATCAATGTCATTCACCTCACATTTCAATAGGTCACTGGTCATTGATTCAAGGGATGAAGATCAGGTTCATCATACAATTGGAAATACAACGCATACACTTCACTTTTAGGTCATGGCCAAGGCTCTCTCATACAGAGAATACAGCGAATCAGTGTTTGAATCATAAAATCTTTTGGTAACAACCAAAGATCCTCTGTTCTCTCATTCAGAAAAATCAGCATTTGAATCAGTGACTCATTGCCACAAATAGGAGAAGAGACATGTAGATCAACTGAACAGGGTTTTTACATACAGAATGAAAGATATATTTGCGATCATCATGCACATAAGTAAATGGGATAAGCAGTCCTTTTTGAAAGCCATCAGCAGGTGAGTGAATGTTACATACAGTTCAATACTAACCCCTAACCCCTAAAATGCCAACCCCACATTATTTAAAATAAATAAATAAATAAATAAAACTTACTCTTACACTTCTACTCTGCGCACTTTGCTTCTCTAGAACTTAATTATAAATCTTGCATGGTAGCACTACTTGTATTGTTCTCCGCTTGATATATCGCTTTGCTTGTATTTCCTCATTTGTAAGTCGCTTTAGATAAAAGCGTCTGTTAAATGACTAAATATAAATGTAAATATTGATCATGACACTTAACTGAAGAATCTTTTCCTCCTTTGGAGGATGAATCATGGAGACCACAAGATAATAGTGGACTGATGGATCGAGGGATTTGGATGACGATGGAGGTGAGGAATAACCATGAAGGAAGTCACATAAGTATATTGTCATTGCTGAGACTGACGAGACCGGATGACAGGTAACTGAAAGCTGTGTGCTTATGAAGGGTTCTTGATTGGAATGTGATAGGTGTGGCAAGTTAATACTCAGGTGATTGTGAATGGGTAGGTGGAGCTGAAGGACCTGGTGTTGATGATATGCTTGCAGAATGCTGTGACACTCATTTAGTTATGGCTGAAATTCTCTCTCCTGTCATTCAGCAGATCAGTGTTTGAATCTGTGATCTTTTGGTCATGGCTGAGGTTGGCTCCTCTCTCTTTCAACGACTCAGTGTTCGAATAAGTAAATCTTTTGATCGTGACCAAGATTAACTCCTCTCTTTTGTGTTCTCATTTCATTCAGCATATTATTATTTAAATCACTAAATGTTTCTGTAACAACCCAGATTCACATTTCTATGAGTGTACACTGATATTTCCCCATATCACTGTTAATAACCAATAGCATGTCTCTGCTAATTTGATAGCTCTCTCTTTCTCTCTTTAATTCATCATTGATAAGTGCTAATCAGTACGTTTGTCAGTGGCTCCATAATTCAACATTTGAATCAGTGAATTTTTCAGTCATACTGAACTTCACTTTTCAGTCACTCAGTGGATCAGTGTATGAATCAGTGAATCTTTGGTCATGGATGAGATTTGCATCTCTTTCTTATTTCTTGCAGCAAATCAGTATTAAAAGCAGTGAATTGGTAAAAACTGAGATTCGCTTGTTTGTTGTTCAGCAAATCAGTGTTTGAATCAGTGAATCATTCTATAACAAGAAGATTCACTCTTCTGCTCAGTGAATCAGATGTGTTTAATCTCATTAAGTTCCATTTGAGCTCATTCAGTGTGAGCTTGAGATTTCCAGCATTTCAGTGTATGTAATACCGTTTGAATTGTCTGGATCAGAATAAAATATTTGTAAACAGAAAAAACTGAACAAATCCATCTATCCATCCATTTTCTGCACAGTTTACCCTACACGGGGTTGTTGGGGAGCCGGGAGCCTATCCCAGGGGACTCGGGGCACAAGGCATGGGACACCCTGGATGGGTGCCAACCATCGCAGGGCACAATCGCACACACACCCATTCACACACTATGGACATGGACACTATGGATTTAGAGATAACTGAACAAATCATTTCACTAAAATATATTCAAAAAGCTACTGTTTAAGAGTTACTGAAAAATCCTCAAAATTTCATCTCTTTAAAACAGAAGAAATACAAATGTGGTTTGAGGTGCTTCAAAATCATCAGAAAGAGAGAGAATTTAAAAAAAGATGAAAGAAACAAAGGTATTCCATTACAAGAGAGCCAATAAAATTGCTTAATCAGCTTCATTAAAAAGGAATCGTCTCGGTTTTAAAGCTTTGGATTCAAATAGCCCCCCCACCCTTCTCTCTCTCTCTCTCTCTCTCTCTCTCTCTCGCTCTCTCTCTCTCTCTCTCTCTCTCTCTCTCTCTCTCTCTCTCTCTCTCTCTCTCTCTCTTTTTGATCAGACTACTAGATTTCACTGGTGTCCATGCAGATAAAGCAGGATTAGTGAAGCCTACTGAGCAAATAATTGCCCTTGCTTTGAAATCCTGTATTCAGAGAGGAATGTACACTCTGATATTTTTTCTGAATTTTTTTTTTCCATATATCACACTTAATAACCAACACTTTACATCTCAGCTAATTCTCTCTCCCTCTCTCTCTCTCTCTCTCTCTCTCTCTCTTTCTCTAATATGAAATTGATAAGCTAAATGCTAATCAGAGCTTTTCTCAGAGGCGACTCGATTACAATCCACATTCACCAGGACGTGAACTTCAATGGACGCAGTCAATTAATTAGTTACGTCCTTTATCTGAGTTTTTCTTAATGAAGTGCGCACCTGTGGAGCTTAAGCTTCTCAACCTGTTCTACAGAATATAAATTACATTTGTACAGTATACGTTATATAATAGGACACACATAAACACAAACACACATAGCATGCTAGGATAATTTTATATAGAATACAATGCCCAGAGAGGGTTTACCACTTTTAAGGTTGGTGTGGAAGAACCCTGACCTCAACCCCACTAAATGCCTTTTGGGATGAATTGGAACGGTGACTACACACCAGGCCTGCTTGCCTGAAAATCAATACATGACTTTACTAATGCTCTTTTGGCTGAATGAACACAAATCCCCACAGCCACGTTCCAACATATAGTGTAAAAAGTCTCACCATAAGAGTGGCGGATATTATAACAAAAAGCAAAGGGAGATTAAATCTGGAATGGGATGTTCAACAAGCACATATGATTGTGATGGTCAGGTGTCCACATACTTTTGGCCATATAGTGTATATAAATAAAGATCATTTATAGATAGATAGATAGATAGATAGATAGATAGATAGATAGATAGATAGATAGATAGATAGATAGATAATTTATTGGTCTCCAAAGAGGAAATTTGTTTCCACCGTGGGTGCGTAGAAAAACAAAAACATAACATCATACATATAAACCATCATAAAAAATCACAGGCATAGAGGGGAGAAGGGGACAAAAAGAAAAACATCAGGATCATCACACAACAAATGCATCTGCCATCACAATGGCTGAGTACCTATGTGTTTAACGCTCGTATAGCCATAGGAACAAAACTCCTACCGTAGCTGGCCTTTCTGCACATGGTTAGTCTATACCTGCGCCCAGAAGGAAGGGGGTTGAAATATTGATAAAGTGGATGGTTTGGGTCAATCAAAATTTTATGTGCCTTCCGGAGTGTGTATGAACTGACATAGTTTGATAAATTGGAATACCAATAATTTTTCTCGTTAAATTAGTTATTTTCATGAGTTTGTTCTTATTGGTTACTGTTAGCATATTGAAAAAAACAAATGGCACCATACATAAGAACCGGTGGAATAATACTTCGGTACAGAAGTTGACAGCACTTGTAAATACCTAGAGTGTTCTGATTGAAGTTGAGATGTTTATCCAGTGTAATGTCCAGATATCTGAAACGGTCCACACTTTCAACCATCCCTCCGTTAATGGTAATACTGGAAGGATCAGTGATGGGAAGAGCTAAAAACCAGTTCCTTAGTCTTTTTGATATTAAGGTGGAGAAAATTATCATCACACCATGTACTAAAATGTGCTATGGAGCATTGATAGTCCAAAAAAGAATCATTGTCCTTATTAAGCAATGCAAGAATGGCAGTATTGTCTGCATATTTAAAGTAATCAGTGGTGGTGACTGGACTCTGACAGTCATTTGTATAGAGAATATAAAGAAGTGGACTAAGTACACACCGCTGAGGGGCACCAGTGTTGAGAACAATAATGGGCGATAATGCATTGTCCATCTTTACCACTTGTGGTCTATAAGAAAGGAAATTATAAATCCAGTGTACTAGTGGTAATGGGAATTGCAGACACTGTAGTTTCCTGATTACCTGATGACGCTGAATTGAGTTAAAGGCGGTGCTAAAGTCAGTGAATAGAAGTCTGGCATAGTTTCCAGGAATATCCAGGTGTTGAAGTAGACAGTGCAAGAGACAAGCCACCTCATCCTCTGTACCTCTTTTCTGTTTATATGCAAATTGGAGGCAATTCAAAAAGGGTGAAACATATGCAAGCATAATGTTTTGAACTATTTTCTCAAAGAATTTCATTATGATTGAAGTTAATGATACCGGCCTGTAGTGATTTAACTCTGTTGGATGAGGTTTTTTGAGAACAGGAATAACAACTGATATTTTCCATGTGAAGTACAAAGTGATTGAAGAAAAAGAGAATGAAGAATGGGGGTTAATTCCAGAGCGCAGTTTTTCAAGACCCGACCTGGAATTCCATCTGGCCTGGGAGCCTTATTCAGTTTGCACTTATTAAGCTGGAAATAGACATCCTGCTTAGTTAGAAGGGACTCATAATCCAGCTCTTGAGAAGGCAAAGAATCCAAAAGGCTATCACACTCTGCTGAAAAATCAGAGGTATCAAAACGGGCATAGAAATTATTTAGATTATCAGCAAAGGTGGTGGGATCTGGTACAGAGACAGTCTGTTTAATGGCTTGTCCAGTAAGAGACCTGACTCGCTGAAAAGCCTGTTTGGTGTTCATATTTGCAAAGTCCTGCTCCAATTTGTTTTTATACTTATTTTTAGCCTTGAATATTTCAGTTTTGATGTCCTGGTGTATGATTTTGAGACCAGCAAAGTCCTTTTGCTTAAAGGCATGTTTTCTCTTGTGGAAAAGAGATTTTAGAGATGAGTTGATCCAAGGTTTTGAATTTGGGTATGTTCTAGTATTCTTTACTGGTATCAAGGAATCCATACAGAATTTAATGTAATCAGTAATAACCGAAGTCTGCTCATCAAGCTCTCCCTCAAAGACTTCTCACTATACACGCATTTATACAACTTTCAACTATTAAAAGGGATATACAGACTTTTTTTTTTTAACAGACATACAGGAACTTGAGCTGAAAAGCACTAAAGCTATCAGAAATAAAATGAAAAACTTGATATACACTCTAGGTTAATAATCATATCACAGTCGACCTTAAGTGCAAAATAATTATACAAATCTGAAAAACTCAAAGCAAAATGACTCATTTTAAAATAAATTTAAAAATCAAATTCATTGTTAGCAACAAGTCAATATTAAAAATCAAACCAGAAATTAAAATAAATAAATAAATAAATACATCAGCAAATAAAACTGCAATGAGTATGATTTTTTAAATAAGCCTGAGGTATAATCAATACAGAGAACATACAAAGAAATTATTAATAATATAATATACAGTGCAAAGTAGGTCAAAAGAGTAGATATAATAAAAAGAGTAGATGGCAAACATTTTATATCACAATATTTGAATCGCACTATTTAAATTTTAAATTTTAATTAGCTGGTTTGCTAATAAAACATATTGTCATTTTGTGACAAAAACCAGGCACTGTTACTTAGAAATATAATATATTGCAATATAATATAATAATACTTGCCAGCTATGCTTATTAAACTATTTAGAAGAAAAAAAAAGAATAATTATACAATACAAATGGAGTCAGGGGAGTGAATTATTTGAGGAGTCATTCTGCTAATACAGTATATGATGAACTCCCAATACCAATTTTTATTGGGGGAAAAAAACAATATATTATTATACATATTATTATTCTTAAATAATACATAATTCTTAAGTAATACATAGACATCTTTTGAAGAGACCATGCCCAGAAACCCATGAAGTGGAAATAGACATAAAAGAATATTTAGTTATCTGTACATAATAATTATACTGCTATAATATGATGAAGATTAGATCTGAGGAGTTGCATTGATAAGACAATATGACAAAATTACAATTCCAGTTGTCAAAAATAGTGCACATGAACTTCTCCAAAAAAACAGGTTAAAATTGCATTAGATAATTTTAGGTACTTTTAAATAAAACCAAAAGGTCATGTTCAAGTTTTTGAGCCATGACTTCACTCTCGCTTTCACATTAAAGCCGATTTGTGGGAGTTAATTAGTCATTTGTCATGTGACGCTGGAGACACAGCCGTCTAATCCAGTGCTCAATTACCACACACACACACACACACAGAGAGAGAGAGAGAGAGAGAGAGAGAGAGAGAGAGAGAGAGAGAGAGAGAGAGAGAGAGAGAAAAAAAGATATCCCCTCAGACATGTGCACACCACTGAGAATTGTACACAAAGCTGCATTTGCTTAAGATGCCGTCTTGTATGTGTGTGTATGTGTGTGTGTGTGTAGTGGCAGGGCAGAATAAAGTGATGTACAGATGGAGGAGCTGGAATAATAGAATCCAATTTAAACAGATATCCAAATTCTATTTTTTTTTTTTTACTGGATGTGTTTGCATTAAGAAATCACATTTTGTGCTGGTTTAAAAAAGGGAACTGTGGGTAAATTCTGCCCTGATGTCAACTCGATCAGTTGTGTTGATCTAAAGAAGTTCATTTGACTTGATAAAGTACTGGAATAGCTCTTTAGGGGAGCATGGTGACATAGTGGGTAGCAAATTTGCCTTGCATCTCCGGGGTTGGGGGTTCTAATCATGCTGCCATTTGCATGTTCTCCCCTTGGTTGGTGGTTTCCTCTGTGTACTCCAGTTTCCTCCTCCAGTCCAAAGACATGCATTGTAGGCTGGCTGGCATCTCTAAATTGTCCGTGGTGTGTGAATGTGCATGCGGTTGTCCCTGTGTGCACCTGTCCAGGGTGTCCCCTGCATTGTGCCCCAACTCCACTGGGAGAGACTCCAGGCTCCCTGTGACCCTGTGTAGGATAAGCGCTATGGAAAATGAATGGATGGATGGAATAGCTCTTAAGGCGTTATTAGGGTGAGTTTCAATAGAACCCTGGTGTGTTCTGCTTCTTGGTGAACTTCTTTAGGCAGGTGAGAACACAGCAATCACACTCAGGTCTAAGAGCATCTGAGCAATAGTGAGGAATCGTGAGCAATAGTCTCAATCCTCTTTCAAGTGAAGTGTAGTGAGAGATTTGACTTTGATTCAACTCGACTGCAGGAAATGAATCAATGCTATGTGTTTTGGGTTGCAGATTTTTTTTTGTAATTGTGAGCTGCTAAACTGAGTTAAAGGACAGAGCTGTAGCACTGCAGAAATGCCACGTAATCTGGAGATTTGAATGAACAGAAAGAGAAAATAAACTCTGGACGCTGAAATTGTTTTAAACTAGTCAATTGTATAATTATTTAATTGTTTTTGGGTGATTTTTGTGATTTCTAGCTACACTCTGTAAATTTCTGGTATCTTTTTCTATAGTTATGGAACATGTAGCCCTACATGCCCCAATATTTTTTATTATTATTATTATTATTATTATTATTATTATTATTATTATTATTATTATATTACTTTTTTGCTTTAGGTTTGTTTAATCATACACAATGCAAATCCAATCCCAACAACAAACGAACCAAAAGAATCAATTTCACTCTGTTTCAGACTCGGGAAATGACTAATAGGTGTCAAAGTGATGAGAATTCAACCAATAGGAAATGGAGAGGGACTTGTCTCGCAGGAACTGGAACACAAACAAGCTAAGTCATTATTTGTTCCAAGGATAAATGATTTAATGATTTAATTTCTGCACCAAATAATACAACTTTTACAAGAAGAGGGTTTTTATAAAAAAAAAATTGCTGAAAGTCGGTTTCTATGTATACATATTTAAAAAAAAAAAAACATGTTTAAATTTTTCACAAAACAGAGGTTGATGGAATCCCACCAAGCGTTAGCATGTTCCAAATAATGTTCAGGGTTAGATTTCTAGGATAAAGAACTTGTTAAGCATCTCTGCTTCAGCTTGTAAAATAATTAAGATAAATCCTGTGATACCGGTGAATTCAAACATGCTAAATAAGTTTTAACACAACAGGAAACTGATTCCTGAAGTAAAAAGATTAAGCGCTAACACACTCTTGCCAACGCAGCGTCGTTCCTCCCAATGGAAACTTTTCAACGACGAACAATACCTAATTACACACTGAGATAAACACATCAAATCCCTGTTTCAATTGTTTCAGACACAGATTGGAGGGAAATTAGAATTAAATTGCTCCTTTATGCGACTTTATGCCGCCTTCAAACGTGACTCACTGCCACAATGACAGGACTGGATAATTTTGTAAATACACAATGGTTCTTTGTCTCTTTTGATGCTTTCGTCTTTTTAAAATCAGTTTTTATTAAAATAAAAAAATGCATTATTAATCAGCACCAGCCTACGTCTGTATCTCACGAAAGAAACCTCCGAATGTCATAAAAAGTGCAATTTGCCTTGTTACAGAATGACTGCATAAATACCACGTGTCAGCGTCGTGTTTGAAGATGCACCACATGATATCTTTGTCATTAAACAGGGCCGAGTTGCGCTTAAAGACAACCCGCATGCTGTCCTGTCAAAACAGCTCTCACGCCAGCTAAAGGCAGCACGAATGAAGGCTGTAATTTACAGAGAAATTAATTATCTTGATTAATCAAACTTCTGCAAAGTGCAGAGCAGAGACAAGGGAGAGAAAAGTGAGGCGCTGATCAGACACTGAAACAGAATTCCTGCAAAATGAAACAAATTCAGCGTTAAGCTTTCTGACCAAAACACGATCAGATCAGCAGCATTAATCAGGGTGGGGACATTTTACTGCATTATGAAGGTAACAATTCTTACCAACTGGATTGCGGTATTGACTACTTTTGGTTGTACAGTTGGATGTGGTGTGATACATCACACCGCTGTATGCAGGATTCTGATTGGTCAGGTTTTGTTGATTAAATGACCCTAAACATTTTCAGAAACAATGCAGATGGAATGAAAATGATCTGTGGAGATCCACAAGGATCTGTCTTAGGACCCTTTCTTTTTCTTTGTTTTTGTTTTCCCTTGGTAATATGATCAAACAGCAACGATGTGGCTTTCAGACATATGCAGACTGTAAAGTATTTATGCATTCATTTTGCAATTATTTATTCATAATGCAAAAATCACCAGCCAGAACATTAAAAATTAATCTGGTTTGGAACTTTTTACAGCTGAAGCAAGACATTTCATGCATACATAGCCATGTAAATTTACTTAAATTTTTTCAAACTTGCTAGATTTGGTAATGTTATCTTGTGCAAATTGTTTAGTGCAAAAATTTATAGCAATTCTTAGCATTTTTGCTATATTTAGCTTTCATATGTACAGTATTTATCAGTTTTACTGAAAATATTAATTATCTTTTATTAACATTAACATTTACAAGATGTTTGCAAGATTATCTATATGTTACACATTATAAAAAAGCAAGCTGGTCCTCACTGCGGAAAAAAAAAAAAGCCCAGGGGGTGGAGCTGGACCTGATCCAACTCCTAAAACCTAAACCCTACGACTAACTTCTAACTCTTAACTGACAAGATGCTGTACACTTAACAACACACTTGTCTAACTAGATTCTGCCCAGATAGGAGGAGCTGGATCAGGTCTGACTCCACCCCTGGAATTTTGGTTCTGCAATGAAGGATACTTGGAAAATTCAATTGTTCTCTGCAGAGAAGGAACAAACCTAAAAAGTTTGATTATTAAACATTTTAAAGAAATAACAAATGTAAATCAATTTGCTATTCGAATTAGTTTGTTTTTACATTCAACTTGTTTTTACATTAATTAACTCTTTGGTTAATTAAACATTAAAACTTGTATCTTGCACTCATATCCATCTCCACTCGTCAGTTTCATGGCTTGATCAGAGCTGGTCTTTCTCAAAGCGCCCCTCAAAAGCGGTGATGTAATGAAACACGACTCAAACTCGCATTTAATTAACCAAACGGACAGAAGAATAACGCGAGAGAGAGAGAGAGAGAGAGAGAGAAAGAGAGAGAGAGAGAGAGAGAGAAAGCTATTGAAAAGCCCAGCACATGTGCCACCAAAACCAACACGTGTCTCCCTTGTTTTTTTCCATCACAGTATGATAAAGAGAACAATCGGAGATGCCAGTATTTTTTCAGTCACTTGGGGAAACCAGAGATAGTATCAGTAAACTTCCAGTGAAAGGGGGGTTTGAGGGGGAGTTTGTTAACATTTAGGGCAGAAAGCTGAGAGATCCATCATTTTATGCAAACAGCAGGACCTACATGGCTTTGCTGACGATGTTAATTTATGCTAATTCACTCTGTACAGATGTCTGCATGTATGAATGTTATGCTAATACTGTTTTTTTTCTGCTGGACTGTACATTTTTTGTTGTTTTTGTTTTGTTAGGGTTCTTTTGGTAGGTGTGCTATACTAGGATTTATGGTAAGGTTATCAGAAGATGCTGTACCATTATCTGGGCAATAAAGTAACACCAAATATCGAAATTGTCCTATAAATTGATATTGAGAGAATATCTTATTGTTAAATAGCATCAGACTGACACAATTGAGACACCATGCCTGACATTATATAATATTTACTATGCTAGCCACCTACCCTTAACCAGATAAGTAGTTAGCTTAGCCTGCATTAATGCTAAGTCATGCTTAGCAAAGCTAGATAAACATATTATCCGATTTTGGGTAATTAATTTCTGTAGCTATGTTTACTCTGATTAGGTGAATTATTTATTATACTGTGTTGTTGAATCTAGAAGCCATTAAGGTAATTTGCAGTATAATCAACAATCAAGTTTGCCACTGGCTGATCAAATTGACCTTAAGCTCTGCTCTTGTTGCCCCTATAATGCTGGTCATGCAATAAATGTGCACTTTTTCTGGTGTAAATACAGTAAAATCTTATCAATAAAGATACAATACTGTAATTATAAGCTATTATCTAGCTCTGCAATGCTAAAAAACAATGCAAAACACTGGTAATACGGATGAGCTTGATAATCTTAGAGTTGATTTTCCTAGAAAATATTCTCAATGTGAATTAAAAACAGGACCTTATGACCTCGTGCACATTCAAAAGCCTTCTCTTCACAAATGTCTCCTTGAAAGCACAGGTTCAATAATGCCACTTCTGCATTGTACAAAACAATTCCCCTGACCTGCTCATATTGTCATTTCCCCCGTAAGTTTTTCCCTCATCAGAAAGCTTATGAAGGCTCTGAAGAGAGAAATGTGCTCTGGAGATGCAAGGACTCAACGGTGGCCAATGAGAAAAAGGCTTAATTAATTTGAAATGGCACTCCGGGAGGGTTTGGGCTTGAGTGAGAGCCCTGGAGTGGAAAGCCGTTGGAGTGTGTAGTGCCTGGAAACATGGCACTAATCTACAGCCTAACTCATTTGAGAGGCTTACATCAGCATAAGGGAATGTCAAGGTGGGGGAGGCACTCAAGTCCCAGAAATACACGATGACTTGAAAAGTGAAAATTGCAGCATGGCTGTTTGCTAACTTTCAAAAAGACGAATCATATTTCTCATCCATATGGATCTGTTTATGTAAATAAAAGTTGAAAAAGTAGTAAGGTTAACTCTCCAGCTAATACAGAATATAAAAAATTGACAGGTTTTAATACAGTTTGGTTGTAACTTTCCAAACATAACATGTTCTGAAAACACCTTCTATAATAAACTTTCAAAGTTAAATCTAACGTTTGTATAACTAAAAATGTTGTCACAGCATTGTATGAATGTTTGTGAACATTATGTAAAAACACTTTTATAACATTGAGGAAATTTGAAACTAATTAAGTTCCTAGAAGCATATTTTATGGATGCTGTGAGAACATTTTTATTTAATGTAATGTAAAGGTTTCTATGATGTTGCTTCATTTTTAGTTGTGGGAATGTAAACACTAAAAGTTCCATAATGTTAGATTTGGCCTATCTCACTGTAACACATGATAGCCCCGTTAACTTATGTGAGCTTATTTCTTCTCTTTAACTCCAATTGTCATGATAAGTTCTGGATATTGAACTCAAGTTTAATAAAAAAAAAAATAATAATAATAATAACTTAAAGATATCCATTGTCTTGACTACTTGTGACTACTTGTGAGCTGAAACAAAGGTTATCTCCAAGTTGGTTATTTACTCAAGTTTTTAAGGCAGCAGGTGAACTTTTGTTTCTAAGTTTAACCAACTTGAAATGTCTTACAGTGCTGGGAACATTTTAAGATCATTTACAAAAAGTTAGGTTCCTACAAAATCGAACATTATGGAAATAATGAGTGTCAAGTGAAAATGCAACGCTGTAGGAATGTTTACAATTACATTACATAAAACATTCTCAGAAATCAGGAGAAACTGAACATTAATTAAAAGGCCCAAGAAATTGTAATATTCAGAAAACATTGTGCTAACCTAAATTCGTTAGCTGGGACAGTAAATGTAAAGTTTGTGCCCTATAGCAAAACCCTAGAGAATGAATAAACTTGTGAGAACTGCACCATTTATACTATTAATTAAAAGTTTCAACATTTCACTTCCAGCTTTAGACCTCTCTAAACATCCATCCAAACAGAAAATGCTGCTCTCTGTCTCTCAGGAAGGAGGCCTCAGTCTTTCCCCGAGTGCAGAAACAGTCTTCTCGTTGTTGCCAGACCTTATCACATCGCTGGCCTACACGACACGGTCTCGATAAGGCCCTTCACAAATGCTGCCTTTATTTCTCTCTGCAATACGAGACGAGTCCTTGCTTGTGTATGACTGACAGCGACATCCTCAACAATTCATACTCCATTCATACAATGCAACAGGAAAAGTGTGGCTAATTTGTAAGACGTGGAAGAAGTGATTTCCGGGAGAGCTGTAAGATCCGTTTAGCGATTGGTAATCTTTGAGGTTTATGATATTTCAGTGTTTTGCTATATTACACATTTTAGTGAGTTAATGCTGTAAAAATGCACAGTCTTGTTCTTGTTGGCTCATCACACAGCTTATAGTATATGTTGTATTTTGTATTAATAAAAAAATAATTAAAATGTACTTTTATAGCTTACAGTAACTACCAACTGTTGCTGCTGAGCCTGCTGTTTATTAATATTTAGTCAGTTAGTATTTTAAATTATGGGCTAGCCATGATTATCTAAAGTCATGTGTTTATATACAATACATAATGAGGACAAAATGGTAATTACTGTAACTGTACCTCACTGGGATGGGATAGTTTTATGATGTATCATTTTCCTAAAAAAGTGAATGTGATGTGTCTTTGCAACTCATTAAAGGTCATTACACAGATGCACCGCTGAAGTCTGGATTCTGATTGGTCAGAAGGTGTTGAATCATTTTCTACAACAGATGCAAATCTGTGCAGATGCAAATCACAGGTTTATATCAATGTGCTTGGGGGCACGGAGGCTTAATGATTAGTATGTTTTCCTCGTACCTCTGGAGTAGGGGGTTCGATTCCCGCCTCAGCTCTGCATGCACAAAGTTTCTCCTTGTGCTTTGGGGGTTTCCTCCGGGTACACCGGTTTCCTCCCCCAGTCCAAACACATGTGTTGTAGGCTGATTGGAATCTCTAAATAGTCTCTAAATAGTCTGTAGTATGTGAATGAGTGTGCGTGTGCAATTGTGCCCTGTGATAGGTTGGTACCTTGTCTAGGGTGTCCTCTGTCTTGTACCCCAAGTTCCCTGGGACAGGCTCCAGAATCCCTGCAACCCTGTGAAGGACAAGCGGTACAGAAAATGGATGGATGGATGGATATTAATGTTCTCTTTATTGTGGCACTGTGATGGAAAAATGAGTCATGTTGGTGTTGGTGGCACATGTACTGGGCTTTTCAATAGCTTCCTTTTGCTCTCTCTCGCTCTCTCTCTCTCTTGTTATTCAATAGTAACAGCTCATTCACAGAGACTTGTAGAGCAGACACTACACGCAAATGGATTTTTAAAAATTATTGATAAGGTGAAGTCTTCTGTAAGGTGTTCCTGTTTACTAACGTTTATGGAAGGAGTCTCCAGTGTAAGGGCTTTGTAACTGTCAGAGACATCTTCAGCACAGAAGAGTTTACACTTTGTGGCTTCTCAGTAAGCTGTGTTTTTTGGTCTTATTAACTTCAAGAGAGATAAAAAAAGAGAGGCTGATGAGGGAAAGTCTGTTTATAGCTACTATAAATTAGGTGAGAACAGCTGTGCCGTGTTGAGCTTTTAAGAATTAAAAATTGTTGCCATATTTTTGTGGTATAAGAGGAATAAAACACTTGGGGACATGCTGTTTTAGGAAAGTAATGTGAACATTAGACTCTGAGTTGATGGTGAAGAAATGGAGGTCAGTGCAGTTACAGAGTGTGTGTGTGTGTGTGTGTGTGTGTGTGTGTGTGTGTGTGTGTGTAAAGCAGGTTTCCTGGGGGCTTTGTTTCCAGGCCTTGATGTGTGACCAGCGTCCTGCCCACCCAAACCGCCCCAGCAGGGGGAAGGGCCTCGGCCCGGACCAAATCAAAAGCTCCCGGAGGAAAAAAAAACTTTGCTTTTCAGAGCTCTGATGTGTGGGAATGGAGAGAGGGGCCGATCTGAAATCCGGTCTCCAGGCAACGGCGGTCCGATATGCCGCGGGAATATCATTAAAGCTTGGGGAACTGAAGCGCTTGGCCTGAATTAGCCAACCTCATCAGCAATGGTTTTTTTTTTTTAACTTTAGAAAAAGGAGGGATGGGACATAAAAATAGCAAGAAAATCCTTTAAAAAAAAAGAAAAGAAAAGAAAAAAATATGATTTTGTTGTGTCCTGATGGGTACATCTTTTATTAATATTTATGTGATCATTTATTAAGATTTATGTGTTATAGTTTGCATTTTATGAGCTCAGAAAGGGGAAAAAGTAAAATTGTAAGTTATTTATTAATAAATGTCAAATTTAACACTTGTTAACACTTTAAAATAAGTAAACAACCTCAGAGTGAAAGAAAAGCAAACAGTCTCATTTTTGTGTTTCTTCTGCTCCACCTTGTCAATATATTTATTTTTATTCTGTTTATGTGTTCAAAGTATTTAGTGCCTTTCTATCACCCAAGGAAACTTTCCAAAGTATGTAACACCAAAAACAAAACTTTAGTTAGTAAAAGAGTACACAGTAAAATCCCTAGTGTTGAATTAACACCCAGGGTGTTATTTGAGTCCAATGGACTTATATAAACACTGTGGGTGTTAAATCAACACTGGTGATTTTGCTGTGTAGTAAAAGAGAAATTTTGTGTGTAGAAGCATACGCATAATTTTAGCAAACTTTATTCACTTATCAGAGTGTTGTGTAGGTTAAAGTGCCATGTTTTTCCCTCTTTTAGCTGTAAACTGCCGAGAAACTGGAAGTAAATGAAGTAGAAACACTGAAGGCGCACAAGCACAAGCAGGTTGGTGGTGATTCAGGCAGCTGGCCCTCCATCACAAGATTAATAAGTTGCCGTTTCCAGGCCGACCAGAACCTAGTGGGAACCATCCAGCGCCGCCATGAATTGTGGGTAACGGCCTCAGCAGAAGCTGGCCCTGGTTTTACTGGCCCCTGTTTGTGTGTGTGTGTGTGTGTGTGTGTGTGTGTGTGTGTGTGTGTGTGTGTGTGTGTGTGTGTCCTGTGTGCTTAAAGTGGAGAAAAACATCTGTGACTAGAATGATGTCACTGTGAAGGGCATCTAGAGAGTTCACAAGGAGACAAAAAAAAGCAGAGAAAGCATTCCTACATCTATGCTTTATTTTTAAATTATTTATTTATTTCATCAGTATAAGCAATAAGCTTCAAGTTCATTTCACCATGCTATAATGATTAAAATATTCAAATGTGTACACAATTGTATTGGACAAGAGCTCTCTTTTGTTTAGTTAAGATTTAAGTCAGGTGACCAGATAAAAATGTGTATTCTTTAAAAAAAAAAAAATAAATTCTAAAAGAAATCATTGCATAGATGGATTGTTACACTTCAGAACACATTCATTATGAGCACAGTAATCATTGTATAGCATTTATTTATTTATAACACCTTATATCAGTCAGTAAGCTCTATATTAGGCTATTATTAAGCATATGTATGTGTTATAAATGTGTTATTATGAATGAAAACAGTTCCATGCCCAACCTCAATGTGTTTTCAACAAAATTCAAAATGGGATCAAAATAGGACATTGGATTTTTTTTCTTCTCCTCTTTTAACCTGGCTATGCAGTGGCACTGCCCCCTAGTGCTGCTTTCTTTTCCCATGAGTCTCACTTTCCCAGCAGTCTGTTAGCTTTTGCAAAAGCATTAGACAATGTGAACAAGCTCTATTCTCCCCTCACACTCAATCAGCCCTTTTGTTCGGCACACTCCGCTGAGCAAACCTTACTCTGATATCATCAAAATGGCCACGCAAAATATTGAAACGAGTCTTCAGTAGTTGTGTCGTGCTGTGGGTCACCTTATTTTTTTTCCCCGTTTTCCAGGCCTGAATGCTGCTTTGTCTGCATATGTCTTAATGAACCCCAGTCGGCTTTTGACATCTAAACTGGGCCTTTTGATGCAGGGGGTTTGATTCGGGTTTCATGGCACTGTAATGTAAGGGATACAGTAGGTGTAATGAAGCACGGCCCTGAGCAGATAAGAAGTCGATATTATACGTAATCACCACTCTAATGCAACTTTTAAAAAAAGAGGGGAAAAAAATATCCAGGTGATTATTGCACAGCCATTGTGTTTGCTCGGCATACAGGGAAGACGGTGCACTTATTAGCCGTCATATTGGGGAAAAGGTGATAATTACATCAAATTGCACGTGTCGCAGCTCCATTGAGCCCAGCAATTTGAGATGCAAAATATAAGTCACAGTTTTCCTAATTCCTGATTCTAGAATTCAACTCAAAAGTGTGTAAGGGTGCTATTAGTATTAGTGCTAGCATTACCATTATTAGCATCTCTTTCACAAGCAGTAGGCTTGCTGAAATTAAAATTAAAAGTAACATGAAACTTTTCTGGTGGACAGAAATTATGCGAACTAACTTGTTTCAAGGGCATTCCTCAATATTAAATGTAACTATAAATGGATAAAAAAGTGTTCTTTAATAAATGAAAAATTGTAATTGTTGGCAAATTGCTGTGGTATAAAGGGTGAAAAAGCCTTCTGCACATACAGTTAAAGGGAAAAAATCAACTCTACCAGCAGTTCTTCAGTTTATTCATAATAACTATCCAACGAGTTCTCAAGGGCATATGTATGTATCACCACGCTGATATATTATAAAGTTTTGGCTCCCTCCAAAGTGGCTGACGTCATCATGTCGAGTTTGGTCCGAGTCCTTGGCTTTATCTGCCAATCAGTAAGACAAACCCAGCTCCCAGAAGAAAATTAGCGCATTTAGCTGTCAACACCAAGCTCGCTTTTCAATCCAGCCTAGCATTGAGAGAACTTTTTTTCTCCTCCCTTACAGCCCTCCCCTTCCCTTGCCTTTCTTTCATTGGAAACGTGATCTGCGCTGAGCACAGAGATCAAGAAAAAAGGTGTAAACTGTGGATAAATGTGATCGACCGTCCCCTCCTGCTTGTTCTCTTGCTAAATAGGAGAACGCTAACAGTCTGAGAGTTTGGCAAGGTCTCTAAATGTATATAAAAAAAAAAATGACCTTCCACACCACGTGCACTTTTAAAAGAGACATTTTACCAAAATATTATGATGAAAGTTACAACATCGACCGGCTTCTTTCTTCTGTTCTCTCTCTTCTACAGCAGAATTGGGATGTAAAATAGGATTCGTGATACACTTGGAGCAAGTTCATGTTCTGAACATGAACTAGAATTACTATGGTCATCACTACAAGAATTAGGATTACAATAGATAGGGGTAGTAGGGTCAGGGTTGTTACTAAGGTTAGAGTTACTACCATTTACTAAAAGTAAACTTAGGGTTAGAGTTGCTATAGGTACTCGTAAGGATTCCAGGGATTGTTAGAGTTACTACAGGGTGTCCCAAAAGTCTCCATAAATGAGGACTATGTATGACTACATATGCTATCACCACGTCGGTTGTGCTTTTGATAGTGGAAGTTCCTGGATGTCCACTTCTCAGGTGGTCTTCAACAATTCCAGCCTTTTTTAATTTGTTAACATGTTTGGCAACAGTGTCAGCCAATGTTTCCTGTTAAATTCCATCGCAATTGTGCGACAGCTTCCCGATCCAGCCATGAGAAAGATTTGAGATCTGAAAAAATATATTATAAATATAAACTAAGTATGAAAAATGTTAGAAGACATTTTGTTAAAAAGTGTTAATTTCCCCTATGTATGGAGACTTTTGGGACACCCTGTTGAACTAGGGTTAATCTGCTTAGCCTTACTGGGGTTAGAGTTGTTAGGGTGTTAGGGTTGTTAAGTTATAAAGGGTTAGGTGGTTAGGGTGTTTAGGATTAGTATGGTTAAGCTGTATAATGTTAGTATGGTTAGGGTGTCCAGAGTTAGTATAGTTAGGGTGTACAGTCATATTATAGTGTATAGTTATACTATAGTGTGTATAGTGTGTATAGTGTTAGTATGGTTATGGTGTTAGGGTGTATAGTTTTAGTATGGTTATTTTCTTAGGGTGTATTGTGTTAGTATGGTTATGGTGTTAGGGTGTGTAGTTTTTGTATGGTTATTTTCTTAGGGTGTATTGTGTTAGTATGGCTATGGTGTTAGGGTGTATTGTGTTAGTATGGTTATGGTGTTAGGGTGTGTAGTGTTAGTATGGTTATGGTGTTAGGGTGTATAGTTTTAGTATGGTTATTTTCTTTGGGTGTATTGTGTTAGTATGGTTATGGTGTTAGGGTGTATTGTGTTGGTATGGTTATGGTGTTAGGCTGTGTATTATTAGTATGGTTAGGTTGTTTGGGTGTATAGGATTAGTATTGGTAGGGTGTGTAGGATTTGTTTGGTTAGGGTGTATAACCATGTTAGTATGGTTATGATGTTAGGGTGTATTGTGTTAGTATGGTTATGGTGTTAGGGTGTGTAGTGTTAGTATGGTTAGTATGGTTATGGTGTTAGGGTGTATTGTGTTAGTATGGTTATGGTGTTAGGGTGAATTGTGTTAGTATGGTTATGGTGTTAGGGTGTATTGTATTAATATGGTTATGGTGTTAGGGTGTATTGTATTAGTATGGTCATGGTGTTAGGGTGTGTATTGTTAGTATGGTTATGGTGTTAGGGTGTATTGTGTTACTATGGTTATGGTGTTAGGGTTCTGTAGTGTTAGTATGGTTATGGGGTTAGGGTGTGTAGTGTTAGTATGGTTATGGTGTTAGGATGTGTAGTGTTAGTATGTTATGGTGTTAGGGTGTGTAGTGTTAGTATGGTTAGTATGGTTATGGTGTTAGGGTGTATTGTGTTAGTATGGTTATGGTGTTAGGGTGTATTGTGTTAGTATGGTTATGGTGTTAGGGTGTGTAGTGTTAGTATGGTTATGGGGTTAGGGTGTGTAGTGTTAGTATGGTTAGTATGGTTATGGTGTTAGGGTGTATTGTGTTAATATGGTTATGGTGTTAGGGTGTATTGTATTAGTATGGTTATGGTGTTAGGGTGTGTAGTGGTAGTATGGTTAGTATGGTTATGGTGTTAGGGTGTATTGTGTTAGTATGGTTATGGTGTTAGGGTGAATTGTGTTAGTATGGTTATGGTGTTAGGGTGTATTGTGTTAATATGGTTATGGTGTTAGGGTGTATTGTATTAGTATGGTTATGGTGTTAGGGTGTGTAGTGTTAGTATGGTTAGTATGGTTATGGTGTTAGGGTGTATTGTGTTAGTATGGTTATGGTGTTAGGGTGTGCAGTGTTAGTATGGTTATGGTGTTAGGGTGTGTAGTATTAGTATGGTTAGGTTGTTTGGGTGTATAGGATTAGTATTGGTAGGGTGTGTAGGATTTATTTGGTTAGCGTGTATATGGTTAGCATGGTTAGAGTCTATACGGTGTTTAGGAGGTAGAATGGTTAGGGTAATAGGGTGTGTAGTATTATTATGGGAAGGGTGTATAGTATTGGCATGGTTAGGGTGTATAGTGTTAGCATGGTTAGAGCCTACAGACTGTTTAGGGGTAGTATGGTTAGGGTGTTAAGGTGTATAGGGTTAGTATGGTTGGGGTGTTACAGGGTATAGGATTAGTATGGGAATGGTGTATAATGTTAACATAGTTAGAGCCTATAGAGTGTATATGGAGTAGTATAGTTGGGGTGTTACGGTGTACATGGTTAGTATGCGTAGGGTGAATAGGATTAGTATGTTTAGGGTGTATAGGGTTAGCATGGTTAGAGTACATAGGGTTAGTATGGTTAGGGCATATAGGGTTAGTAAGGCTAGTGTGTATAGGGTTAGCAAGTTTAGAGTGTATAGGGTTAGGGTACATAGGGTTGGAATGCTCATTATAGTTAGGATGTTAAGGTATATAAAGTTAGTATGGTCACATACATATTTATGTCATGTATGTATGGTCATGCAGGTTATGTATGGGACTGTGTGTGTGTGTGTGTGTGTGTGTGTGTGTGTGTGTGTGTGTGTGTGTGTGTGTGTGTGTTCACGCGCTCTGACCCAGATCACATTCGAGTCCCAGCGCTCACACTGCACTTCTCATCTATCCATCACCAAGGAGGCAGACAGACCTCCAAACAACACCTTATTATACAGAGAGAGAGAGAGAGAGAGAGAGAGAGAGAGAGAGAAACGGAAATAGATAGACAGACAAAGAAAGAGAGAAACTGAGTGAGACAGACTGAATGACAAAGAGAAAGACACAGAGAGAAAGAGAGGGAGATGGAGAGAGACAAAGAGAGAGACAGAAAGTGAGAGAGAGAAAGAGAGAGAGAGAGACAGAGAGGTAGACAGTGAGACAGACAGAGAGAGACAGACAAAAAGAGAGACAAGCAGGGAGACACACAGAGAGACAGACAGGGAGGAAGACACTCCTGGGAAACAGACTAGTCTAGGTGAATAAAAGCCTTTCATTGCATGCATGCAACAGAACTGCATGAGAAACACACAAACTATCAGCATCTCTCTCACACACACACACACACACACACACACACACACACACACACACACACACATACACACGCACACACACATTCAGGCAGGATTCAGGCACTGTGTCAGTTAATTTTATTAATAGTTGAACAATAATACAAATATTTTTTTTCAGTGTGACACTGGAAAAAAAAAGTTTCACCAACAAACATAATTTAACAAGAATAATTTTAAAGAAATGTTTAATTTCTTTAATAAGATTGCTATCTTTTAATAAATATATAACACACATTATAGCATCTATTTCCAGATCTTGCCCAGACTCTGCACTGTTACAAAAACGGTTCTTTTTTTGATCCTCTTCAGCAATGAAGTGATCTCAGACACTTTCTTGTTCACACCACAATTCCATAAGAATTCAGACCCCAGCTTGCACCCAAAATTTCATCCAAGTCATCATATAAGGGCCAGGAATCCTTCATTTCAGCGGACGCTCCAAACAAACATTTGTAGCCAACTCTACAAACAAACCATACTCGGACCACCTCCAGAAGAGGTCTGATTACGGTACGCTTTTGGGTCCTTTTAGGGGGATCTGAGATCACTTGGTTTGTTTACATATAGATGCTGAACCGCTCCGAGAGCGTTTGGAGGGCTCAAGCGAACTAGGTGTGAAAACACCCTTAATATCGACAACCTCTCAGCCGTTTTACATTCAGCTATGGGTGCTTGGTATAGTCTTGGTACAGTTCTTTACATTTTATCGAATAATCACAGTTACTTAACCACTTCAAAGGGTTCTACTTGTCCTTCTGACAAGGAAACCTTCATGGATTCCAAGTTCTAAATCCTTTTCTAGGCAATTGTAACCTATATTTATATAACATGTAGCCTACTTATAGAACATTTTGTCTATAAATATATCACACCTTGATTTGGAAATTTAGAAAATGTGCCACATCTATCAAATTGTCAGGGAATGTCCTATGCATAGTCCTTTTCAAGTCAATCCACAGCTTTTTGATAGGATTTACATAGTACATTTAGTTAGTCCAGAATGCAGCCGCTAGAGTCCTAACTAGAACTAGAAGATACGACCATATCACACCGATATTATCAATACTGCATTGGCTCCCAGTAAAATCTCGCATTAATTATAAAATACTTTTATTAACCTATAAAGCACTAAATGGTCTCGCGCCACAATATCTAAGCGACCTTTTGGTTTTATATGATCCGCCACGCCTACTTAGGTCAAAAGATGCAGGCTATTTGACGGTACCTCGAATAGTGAAGGCTACAGCAGGGGGAAGAGCTTTCTCTTATAGAGCCCCACAGTTATGGAACAGTCTTCCTATTAGTGTTCGGGACTCAGACACAGTCTCAGTGTTTAAGTCTAAGCTTAAAACGTATTTGTTTACTCAACCCTACCCTGACTAGATTCCGTTCTACTACTTCGCAGTCATAATTATCTTTTTTCTCCCTCTCTCCTTTCGCCGAGCCCCACACGAATTTATGGAGATACTAGAGATCCAGATCCTTTCTGCCTCTGGATGGAGCTCAAATCTTCTTTAATTCCAGACTGCTGGGACTACGGCTGCTCCTAACGCCATACAGACTTCATATAAATCCATAATGAACTTTTTCACACTAACTGTTGTTACCCAGATGAGGATGGGTTCCCTTCTGAGTCGGGTTCCTCTCAAGCTTTCTTCCTCTTAAAACATCTTAGGGAGTTTTTCCTTGCCACCCTCGCCCTCAGTGGCTTGCTCAGTTGGGATAAATTCACACCTTTAATATCTGTATACCATGTTGATATTTCTGTAAAGCTGCTTTGAGACAATGTCTATTGTAAAAAGCGCTATACAGATAAAATTGAATTGAATTGAATTCAATTTACATCTGATCTCTAACTGGGCCATATATATATATATATATATATATATATATATATATATATATATATATATATATATATATATATATAAAGTCTATGGGATTATTTCATATCAGTTATTTTTAATGTGCCGTTACTACAGTGTCTTGAATAAGTATTCACACCCTCGTGAACTTGAACCACATTTTGTAGCATTACAAACTGCAACTGAAATGCATTTAATTAGTAGTTTAGGTCAGAAAACTACACAAAATATCCCATAGTCCTGAAGGTGAAGTCTCCCAATTTTGGAGTAATCAAATAAAAAAAAAGTCAAAAATTTTACTTTTTGGTCTTGACACAAAGCACTACATTTGGTGGAAACCCAAAACTTCTGATCACCCTGAGAACACCATTGTCACGAATCGTGACGGAGCAGAGATAGGACGGATGCAAGTGCAGGATGAACAGTTGTTTATTAGAAAGAGAGATAGGCAGACAAATCCAAAACGTCGTGATCCAAAACATAATCCACAAACATGCAAGAGGTCAGGCGATTGGCAAACAGGCATACACGGGGCAAGGCAGGAATCTAGGTCGATAAACAAAACAAGAAACAAACTATGACGAGGGGCTGGAAGCGGATAATCCAGCGCGAACTAACTCTAAACATGGACCATGACTATGACTATGACTATGACACGCGTTAAACTAGCTCTAAACATTTAATCTTCCGCGTTGTGTGCTGGGAGGCGCGCCGTATATATGCGGACATAATCAGCGTCTAAACTGCTAGCAGCTGAGAGCAATACAGACCCACGTGAAATCCCAGCCAATGACAGAACAGGGAGGAGACATGACAGAAACATAAACAAAACACACGTGTCCAGATGTCATTACGGTCAACAACGGAAAAGCAGGTGCTCGCGCATTCGCGCTTAGAGCACGCTGCATAAAGGGGGAATCGTGACAACCATCCCTGCTGTGAAACATGGTGATAGTAGCATCATGTTGAGTGTTTGCCTTGGACTCTTGGTTGTTTCTCTGATTTATCCCATCTTTACCCACTCACTGACTTTTGGAGTGATCACATGCAGTCTTAATTGCACATAGGTTCAACTATTGTTTACCATTCAACTAACCACATGCTCCATTCAACTAATTGCATGACTTCTGATGGTAACTAGTTGCACCAGAAATAACTTAGAGGTGAATACTTATGCAATCACTATTCATTTTTTTTTTTTTTGTGTAGATTCATGATATAAAATCCCATAAGTTAATTTCAGTCCCAGGATGTAACACTACATGTGGAAAATGTTCAAGAGAGGAGAATAATTATGCAAGGCATCATATATGCTATCCTTTATATTATATTAACAGTGAAAAAAAAATTATGACACAAATATAGTAGGTGAAATGGGTTTCAGTTTTAATTAGATGTGTTTCAGTCAAACGGGATTGGTCGAATGGTGTTTCAGTTCCAATTTGAAAGCTTTTGTGCTGAAAAATCAATCTAAATTATTTCAGACAAAACGATTCGGCCATGAGGACTCTTCGCTCCTTTCCACAGAATTCCTGCTTCAGCTGAACAATAAACGTCCTTCATATCAAACGGAGCAGAAACACCACGCATCTTCTCCTCAATGTGGCACACAATAAACAGATCAGAGAAGGTTTTCACGTCTCATTTCAGCCTCAAAGAGCGACAAGATGCCAAAATTACTGTCGAAACGTTCCCGTACTCAGCTTCAAATCCCGGCTATTATCTTACAGCTGAGTTAATTAAAGTGGGTGAAAGTGGAAATCAGTAGAGGATTGCTCGTTTTCTTGCTCTCTGGTCAGGAAAGAGTGACGGCCATGACACGACTTTATAAAGATTACAGACGGAGACTGGAAAAGTACTGCTGGATTACACACGCAACATCCGAAAATCCCTCTGTCCCTCACAATGTGACCTCATTGTGTAATTCCACAGATCATTACCGAGTTTCCCAAAAACTTAATTTTGCAATTACGTGTGCAATTAATTAATAGCTGTGCTGTCATTACAGCGCTGAGGGAGAAATAAAAGATGGCCTCTTGAAATAAAGTGGCCCGAGTGAAACCACAGGGGGCTGGAGAAGGGTGGATAGGGAGGAAAGAAAAGGGGAAAAAGAGATGGTTATTAAAGGATTGCGGAGTTAATCTGGGAAGGAGGGATGTGGATGGAGGAGAGGTTTTTCTCTCCATCACAGAGGAACTCTGAGTGGATTCAGCAGGCTGTTATTGAGCAGCACAGAAAGCTCCCAAAGGAGAGATTAATGAGATCTGTGCACTCAGAGATCATCAATGCACGTGTAACACATGCACACACACACACACACACACACACACACACACACACACACACACGTGTTTGTCTTACTATCCTTATGAGGACCTTCCTTTGACCTTCCTTGTGGGTACCAGCCAATTGGTCAAACCTGTCATATAGTCATATCCACAGGTTTCTGACAACAACCACGTAGTTGTAGGGTTCTGCCTCAGAGGTACAACTGAACGACCATTAGTGATTCTAAACTTTCTGTATGTTGTGCCATGTTGGAAAAAAATTATTAAACATTTATCTACTATTGTTAATATTTCACTTTATTTAAGAATAATGGTTCTATATATTAGCTAATATAAGTCTAATATTAGTAGAAAAGAACTTTGAAAGTTGAACTGTCATAGAACATTCACAGCCACCTTTTTTTTAAATAAATACTTTGATGAGTATTTTACTAGAAAATGTACTACTGGAAAAAAAAAAAAAACCTTAAGGGTTCTTCAGTTGTCCATTAAATGGCACTATGCAGAAACTTAGAAAAAGAGTGTTTTTCTATTAGAAAGGATACCAGGTAGAATCCATTTGGAGGCTAAGAACACTCAATTATTCAATGTACTTTTAACTATTTAGTGTAGAATTTAAAAGCCTAAAAAAGGTTCTTCAGCTGTCCCTTAGGGGAAACACGTAAAAAAGTTTTTACATAGAACCATACAACTGAGTGTTTCCCTATCCTATCCTATTCCCTAACTTTTTTGAATCCATAAGGAACCTTGTTTCTATGAATGTTAGTATATGTCTAACTGCATGTTGATTTACACTTGGTATGTGACATCACAGAGATGGGTATATCTTCACCATGTATGCATATGTACTACACACACCTCATTTTAATACCATGACATGCATGTAGGCTGTATAAAATTGAACAACACTTTGAGAGTTTGTCTAAACTGTAACAAAACAACTCCTATTTTTTACCCCATTAAAGGTTCTCGAGTGTTTATGCTGCTTAAGCCAGATCACATTTCCTTTCTGCTGTTAAGACTGAGCTCAGAGACGTTCACTGACAGTTAAAGACATTTTTACCAACAAAACCTTTATATCCTCTACACTCATGCCATGATTGCTTTCAGCTCTGTGAATTGATGATGAAGGTTAAAAACACTTCCACATCTGCTTTAACCGTCTTTGTAGTGTCAAAAAAATGATAGATCTAGAACCATGGTTCTCCAAATGGGGTCTGTGGATCATCAGGGAGCTGTGAGGTATAGTGCAGGGTCTGTGGATCTTTTTTATGATAAACTTGCTTTTTTATATTATTTTATTTTTATGGATTTAATGTATCTGTTAATGCCACTCAAGAGGGTGTGGTCTGAGTACCTGTCAGTCCTAGGGAAAGAGTCATGGCCTGTGTACCTGTCAGTCCTAGTGAAGGAGGGGTGGCCTGTGTACCTTCCAGCCCTAGAGTATGAGGTGTGGCCTGTGTACTTGTCAGTGGCACTCGAAAGGGGTGTGGCCTGAGTAACTGTCAGTCCTAGGGAAGGAAGCATAGCCAGTGTACCTGTCAGTCCTAGTGAAGGAAGTGTGGCCTCTGTACTTGCCAGTCCTAGGGAATAAGGTGTGGCCTGTGTACCTGTAAGTCATAGAGAAGGAGGTGAGGCAAATGGTAAATGGTAAATGGTCTGCACTTATATAGCGCTTTTATTCAAAGCGCTGTACGTGGTGTCTCATTCACCCATTCACACACACACACACACACACCAACGGTAGCCGAGCTGCCATGCAAGGCGTTAACTTGCCATCGGGAGCAACTTGGGGTTCAGTGTCTTGCCCAAGGACACTTCGGTATGTGGAGTCATGTGGGCCTGGAATCGAACTGCCAACCCTATGATTAGTTTACAACCCGCTCAACCACCTGAGCAACAGCTGAAACTCAAAAGGGGTGTGGCCTGAGTAAATGTCAGTCCTAGGGAAGGAAGCATAGCCAGTGTACCTGTCAGTCCTAGTGAGGGAAGTGTGCCCTCTGTACTTGCCAGTCCTAGTGAAGGAGGCATGGTTTGTTTGCCTTATTATTCAAGCTAAAATATTTCCCTACTCCATTTTACAGACCTCATCATTTGAAACCTCAATTTTTTTTTTAACTCAAATAATAAAATGCATAAATGACAATTACCCCTGTAATGTGTGCGTGTGCGTGTGTGTGTGTGTGTGTGTGTGGGTGTGAGTGATTAGTGACTGATGAAATTAATTACTACACATGAGTGTAGTACGAAACATGAGTGCTCACTTTTTGGTTTCTCTCAACACACTATGCTGGATCGATCTGATGTCAGCAATCAAACTGTTCTGCTCACAATTCTCTCTCTCTCTCTCTCTCTCTCTCTCTCTCTCTCCCTATCTATCTCTCTCACACACACGCACAAAAATTCTGACTGGTCAGTAATCATATCAGGAATGCTGACATTTGTCTAAATACACACATTAATGTTTACATCCTGCCTTGCATGTGTCATGGATGTCAGAAGTTTTTCAAGTACTATCAAGTTAGTTCCTGTTCTCACTTACATTATAGCAGCTATAAACAATTCTTCCCTCAACTGCCTTTCTTTTTTCTTTTGCTTGAAGTTAATAAGAAAAAACAAAACAAAACATTGCAATATTTGGAATAAAGGTGATGTTGTGTACTTTAGCTGATTTAGTTGTATTATATAAATAAAAGCATCCTGCATCTCGGTGATGTTCAGTAGTGCACACTACAGCAGCGTTAATCCTTCTGCAGAAAAGAAAGTAAAAGAAGCCATCCCTGCAGCACTGATTACTCGTTTCACCTGAGTGTAATTTAACCCGAACAAGGCCGCGCTAGAACAGCAGCCACGACTCCAACGTCCGCTCACAGTGAAGGAACAAGGGATTGAGTTTGCTCTCTGACGGCTCAGAAGGAGAGAGACGGACAAGTGCGAGAGGAGCCCAAAAAAAGTGTGTCATGTACTGAGGGGATTGAGAACAATACACATGGCGAGAGGAGACGGGTAACGTTACTGGGTGGAGGCCTGGTTTTAGCAAGATGTGAGAACTGAAATTCTGTCCCTCGCTCAGGAAAGAGAGAGAGGGAGAGAGAGAGATGGATAACAATGACTCCAAAAAAAAATTATATATAAAAAGACAGAGTGGAGGACAGGATGGTAGAGAGACAGACTGAAAGAGGGGGAAATGTGATAACGATAATGAGAAAGAGAGAACAGATGAGAGAAGGTAAGGAAAAAGGAAAGAGAGACAGACAATAAAAGACAAGGATGGAGAGACATAGAGACAGATTTACAGAAAGACAGAATGGTGATCTATAGGAAGAGATAAAGAGACAGGAGGAGAGATGGATAGAGAGGCAGACAAAGAGAGAGACATCAGAGAGTAGGGTCTAAATGATAAAGTAAAAAATGAATGGAGAGATAAGTAGTTGGACAGACAGCAGGTGGAGAGAGTGAAAAAACAGGGATTAAAAACAGTAAGAGAGGGAAAGAGAGATAGACATAAAAAGTTTAAAAGAAAAGCAGATGGAACTTGGGACTAAGCAAGACAAAGATAAAAGGAGACAAAAGACACAGACAGGAATGTAGGCTGATAGAGAGAGTGCAAGGGATGGAGAGAGTCAGGGAACACGAGGAATGGTGTGAGAGAGAGAGAGACAGAGAGCAAGCGAGAGAGTGATATAGAGAGAGAGAGTGTCCGGTGTCAGTCTGTTCCCTGCAGTCGTTCTGAGTGACTCCGCCTGGGTGAAGATTCCTGCTCACCAGCTGCTGCTGCTGTAACTGCACCGGCTCAGAGGGGCAGATACCCCCCCCTCCTCCATTCCCACACAACACACATACAAACATACACACTTACATGACTCACAACCATACACACACCCCAAGAACACAGAGGATTAGGCCAAAATAATTTTTGAGTGTACAAGTTTAAATATATATCACCGTGCTGTTGAAATCTGGATTATGATTGATCAGACGGTGTTAAGTAATATTCTATAACAGCAACTCTGATAGTAGTGACTCATATAAATCACAGGTTTATATTAGTAATGCACTTGGTAGAATATGTTATCATTTCTGTAGTTAATTCACAGGGACTTGTACTGTACAACAGATGCGCCACATAAACGTATAAAAAGTTTTCTGTAAGGAGAAATGTCTTTATTTAACATTTATGGAAGGAGTCTCCAGTGTCAGTGCTTTGTAACAGTCAGAGGTAAAGCTGTAACGTTACGTTTCCATTATCTTCAGGACAGAGGAGTTTATTCTCTGTGGTTTTCTCCTAACATTACAAACTATGTTTTTGGCTTATTAACTTTAATAGAATGGAAAACAAAGAGAGGCTGGTGAGGGAATGACTGTTTATAGCTGCTATAATGTAAGTGAGAACAGGAACTAATTAACATTAAATGTTGCTGTAAATGGATAAAAATTAGACGTCTTTCGTTAACACATTTTAAAAAATTAATAAGAGGAATAAAACATGCTGTTATAGAAAAAAATAATATTTTTTTGTGTTAATGGTTACTCACAATTATTTAAAAAGGTGTAATTGTCACTTAATATTTAAGGTTGCTGTTTCAGTCATGATATCCAACCCTGACACAGGGTGTGTTTCTGTTTATTTTGTACAAACTACTCGAGTAAGAGTGTCCCCTTGTGGAAAATCTTCACCTTGCAAAACATGAGTGAGTGAGCTACAAACTCTGCGATTTGTGTGTAAAAAGAGAGAGAATTCTTCGATCGGTGTGTTTAGTGTAAAGCCTGATGGCTCTCTTAAATGTGTTTACTTTATACTCGAAATATAAAAGGATTAAAAATGATATTGCAGATTTCAAACATAGACACATATATCAAGTGTCATCATGGCATTATGATTGAGATTCTCGCAATTACTACCTTGATGGCCACTGCTTTGTACACCTCCATTTTTTC
This sequence comes from Ictalurus punctatus, assembly GCF_001660625.3. Lineage (NCBI taxonomy): Eukaryota > Metazoa > Chordata > Actinopteri > Siluriformes > Ictaluridae > Ictalurus > Ictalurus punctatus. The sequence continues at coordinate 18,044,157 of NC_030425.2, forward strand.
GGGGCCTTCGCACACCTCCTTTCACAACACTATTAAGGAAAATTGGCTCTAACAAGCCAGCATTGTGTATGTGCTTTTCTTTCAGCCCTCTTTTACTCTACACACTCCTCTTCTGAGAAGATCATTATTTCCAATTGCAGACGTTATTATAACATTTTTTTCCCCTCCCGCTCCTGATGAGACGTGATCTCTCCAGGATTCGAAGTTGAATTTGAAGTGACAAAGAGCATATCAAACCTCTCGGCTCCACACAATAGGTGCAGCGAGCTAAACGAGGTCATATTGTGGCAAACAAGCAGGGTGTTGGGTCAACACATAAATCATGGATGGACCAGAATCCAAAATCTGTCCGTCTTCTTCCAACATCCTTGTACTAAATAAACAAAAGGACATGATGGGTTATCGTCCTAAATCAGTGTGAATATGAAGTGAAGGAGGCGTGGTGTTTTTTTTACCGTTAAAAAAGAAGGCCGCATCTCTTTTAGGTGAGAGCAACGTTTCCTGTCCTGTGGGATTCACCACACCTTCACCTCAGGAGAACGGACTGAGACAGAGAAGGATAAAACTGTGTGTGTGTGCATGTGTGTGTGTTTCAGGTAGCAGGAAAAAGCTGCACTTTGATCCAGGCTCAGGTGAGCTCCCAGGGGAGGTGTCTGGTTGACCAGAAAGCTCAACTTTAGGCATCTGATACCTAAAAGATGCTCTTTCAAGAGCTCAGGATTGGCGTTATTGTCCATCATCTTGCCACTCCCCCTTCACCCCCCCAAATACACCCCGCCCCAGCCCCCACCTTCACCCCCAACTCTGAATCCACCCCCCGACATCCCTCCTGTAATCTCATCAGGATGCACATCTCATTTTACACTTTAGAAAATTAAAAGAAAGTTTTTATCTATTGTGCAACATCCTCTAATTGTCATTTCTGTACGTTTCATAGCAAAAACATTTAAGCTGTAGATTAAAAATTAAAATTTATCTTCTCTTTCTCTTAGAGCTGCTCAATATAAATACACCTGATAGAAATGAAACGTTAAATACATTTACACACACACACACACACGCACACACACGCACACACACGCACACACACGCACACACACGCACACACACGCACACACACACACACACACACACACACACACACACACACACACACACAAAATGGTTTACTGAGTCCCCTGCTGTAGCTGTGATCAAATAGGCGTTACATAGTTCAGGGCTTTTCAGCATACGGCTGTCTGATCATAAAATAAGCAAGGATGTGTGTAAAAGATGTAAAAAAATAAATAAAATAAGAAAACAAGAAAGTAATGCGTTTCATGCTGTTTTAGTAAAATTATCAGTGAGGGGTCATTTGATAAGACACACAGTCAGTCATCAGATCACAGGGAGATGGCACCAAACACAGAGCTAAGGATACAGGGCAGAGCTAATCTCTCAAGCTAGCATTCACTAAAGAGTCTGGAACATTTTGTCAATAAGCATCATCAAGACCTGCCTATATTCCCAGAAAAATTTGATTTGAATTTGAAAAAATGTGATTGACCTGGCAGACAAGCAACTGAAAGTGATGAAAATGATGAAGCACTGTGACCAATTCACACAAAACACGTGGTTAGACCTTGAAAATCAAAACCATGAAAATCCCTCTCTGATTCAGGCCTGTCATAGTTCTTATAACAACCATTGTCCAGGGAATGTATAGTAGTTTTAACAACAGACATTATCACAAAGCAGCTTTACAGAAATCTGGATGCAGATTTATATTTAGATCCCTAATGTGCAAGCCAGAGGTGACAGCAGTGAGGAAAAACTCCCTAAGACGAGATGAAAAAGAACCGTTAAGAGGAATCATACTCAACATGGAACCTGTTCGATCATATGGGTGATATCCGATAGTGCAATTATAAACCTGTACAGTACACAGGAGTAACAGAGTAAAGACAAACAGTACTGTGGTGAAAGGACCTTCAGTATGCATAGTTGCCATCCAAAGGTTATGTCAATACTTGCGTTTTATGTGACCTCACACTGATAATTCGGCCTCAAATATGGTGAGAAAAAAATTAATAAATCAAATGTTTGAAATTGAAATGCTGGGATTTTTATATAAGGAAAATTATGCTTTTATGTTCAGAGTCGAGTTATGCACATACTTAAATCACAAGGTTGCCAGATTTTCTTGAGTATTCGCATCTGAGACAGGTTTTTTTTCAATATTGTCTAGACCACTTTTAAACACAAAAACTTGCTTTTTTAAAAAATCAGAGACAGAAAATCCAGACTAAAGAAGCATGCAGCGTTATTTTCTTTTCTGTCAATTGTAATATAAAAGCAAGAGACAATTAAACAAATTTAAATAAATAAAGACTAATAAGATTATATAAGAATGAGGCAAGGTTATAAGCAATATATTAGACTCCTGTTCTATTTATTCAATGTTTGTCATCTTCCCATTCAAGCAGTACTGTTAATAAAAACTATTTATCCCCATTCTGATTTATTCTGTTTTTGTGTATAACTCATACACACTCATAACAGATAACTCATCTTCAAACAAAACATAAACATGAAACAAAGGCAACCTCAGTAAACACACAATACATTTTTTATTTTAAAAAAATAATTATTATTGAAGCAAAAAAAAAATTATCTAACACCTATCGCCAATGTGAAAAAAAACTAATTTCCCTCTTAAACTTAAAAATCTGTTTGTACCACCTTTAGCAGTAATAACTGCAACTAAAACACTTATGATAACTGGAGATCAGTCAGTTGCTTCTAGGACTAGGACTTATGCTAGAGAGCAGCTTCTAGGACTAGGACTTCTGCTAGAGAGCAGAATTCATGTTTCCCTTAACTATTGTAAGTTTCCCAGGCCCTGAAGCAGCAAAGCAACCCCACACCATCACACTTCCACCACCATGCTTGATGGCAGGTATGATGCTCTTTTTGTGGAATTCTGTGTTTGGTTTATGCCAGATGTATGTACCCTTTTCTTCCAAACAGGTCCACATTCGACTCAACAATCCACAGAACATTCTCCCAAAAGGTTTGAGGATCATCAAGGTGGGTTTTGGAAAAATTCAGATGAGCCTTAATGTTCTTCTGGGTTAGCAGTGGTTTTGGCCTTGCCACTCTTCCATGGATGCCATTTTTGCCCAGGGTATTTCTGATAGTGAAGTCATGAACAGTGACCTTTATTGATGCAAGAGAAGCCTGCAGGTCCTTTGATGTTGTCCTTGGCTCTTTTGTGACTTGCTGATTGAGTAGTTGCTGTGCTCTTGGAGGAATTTTGGAAGGTCAGTCACTTCTGGGAAGGTTCACTACTGTGCCAAGTTTTTCCATTTGGAGATAAAGACTCTCACTGTGGTTCATTGGAGTCCCAGAGCCTTTGAAACAGCTTTGTAACCCTTCCCAGACTGATATATTACAATCACCTCATCCTCAATCATTTCTGCAATTTCTTTCAACTTTGGCATAGTGTGTTACTGGGTAAGACCTTTTAATTAACTTTATGCTGTTGAAAAAGTTCTATTTAAGTGTTGATTTGATTGAACAGGGTTTGCACTAATCAGGCCTGGTTGGGTCTAGTCCAGCTGAACCCCATTATGAATGCAAATTCATAGATTTGGGGAATTAGTAACTATGGGGGCAAATACATTTTCACACAGGCCCGGTTGGTATTGGATAACTTTTTTGCTCTGGTTGTCTTTGTTTTATCTTAGATTTTGTTTTAATTTCTGAAACAATTTAGTATGATATATATATATATATATACAAGAAGAGAAGAAATCAGGCAAATAGTTTTTCACAGCACTGTATATGATCGTATTAGAGTTTGGGGTTTTTTGTACTTTTCAACTTAATCTGTAACACAGCTCTGAATAAGCGTAACTTTTCCAGTGTAAACATTTACATGGACTTTATGTTATACAGTAACATTTGTATCTCTTAGGTACAAAGCGACAGTGTCCAGGTGAAATTAAACACATTGCACAAGTTTTAAGAGATCCAAACAGAAGATACGAGTTAATGATGATGACAGTGTTGTGTCACTCGGCCATAACAATGCTGTAAGGAGCTAGTGTCTGTAATACTCTGCAGATAAATTGTTATAATGGCAGATCACCTGAATTTTATCCCTGTCACACTGCACAGCTGTTTGATTACGAGCCATGGACTGTTTATCTTTAATTATTAAGGAGTTTTCTTCTTCCCTTCCATGCAGATGGTAATGGTGAATAATTGATGAAGGATGAGCAGGTAAAACAGAATGATCTGCACCACAGGGCCACAGGAACAAAAAACAAACACGTTAAGCACGCACTTAATGATGAAATGAAAAAAAGTGACTGATTAGATACTTTAGAAGAACAGATGATCTATGATCAAGCTGTTGATCTTTTAAACAAGCTGTTTAAAAATAAATATCACAAACTTTAGTAAGGAAAACAATAATTTACTGTGAAAAGAACCGTTCTGCTTTAGTTTCTTTTAGCAAAAGCCTTTTAGCCACACTTAATTACATAATATAATACTTAGAATGCTAACTTATTTCGCTGGGAAAAAAATACCTGCTTTTCTTTTTAACTTAAATGTATCAGGAAAATAATTTAATGCCTCTTTATATATATATATATATATATATATATTTTTTTTAATTTCTCTCTCTCTCTTTTAACAACAATGCATCAGGCAAATTAGTAATATTTGGCCTTTTTCAACCCACAGTGCATCAGAAAAATAATCTACTTTTTGTGCCAAAAATGCATCAGGTGTCCAAAAACTCCAAAAACTTTTCTTGCTAACAGTTTAAAGAAAAAGCTGATATATCTTACATCAGAAGAAGTCTGATATATTTTTACCACAGCAACAAATAAGAATGTCTAAAAATGTCTTAATTTACTCGCTTAAATATCTTAATGCATCAGAAGAATTTCTAAATATGTTGTTTACCCACAATGCATTAGGAAATGTCGTATCTAGCTGCATTTCTCACCTACAGCAAAAAATCTGTTGTTTTTACCCACAATGCATCAGGAAAATTACAAATTGTTTGCACTTTTTGGTCACCCTTTGTTTTAACATAGCTTATTGTGCTTTTTTTCATTAATATTTTTTATCTGTGTGTGTGATGAGGAAACTGGGATAGATAACACTTTTTTATTCACAAAGAGCCCATTTATTATGTTTAATAAAAGTTGCAACATACAGATCAGCATTTAGAGTTTTTTATTATCCCACATTCTGAACTGAGGCTTCTTATTTTACGCGTCAGAAATTTGCACTTCCTGCCACTTCATAGTGCGTTTGTTTTGGTGATTTGGCTTTAGTATCATGTTGACTTGATTACACATGTAGACTTGTAAGCTTCCAAAAAGCTCTCTAAGACACCACCTTTGGCAGGTACAGAAGCTCGGCCTTATCTCTACTGCACATGATTCAAAACCATGTTAGTGTTTTAGCACTTTCTGGGTGCGAGGAGGATTAATGTCAAGTATTTAAAGCTACTTTTTTGTGAAGACTAACATTCCCTTACAGAAAAGTCACATCAAAGTCACGTGAATAAAAGTCTGGATATTAGACACTTCATACATTTTCTTCACTGTTTTTATTTGTTTGTTTTTTTTTTCCACATGATTTTTTTTATAAAATTCATTTATTTTTTACTTTCTATTTTAAAAAAATAATTTCCACATTTTTTACATGATGTTTACTTTTATATGCTCTTTTTATACTTTTTATATTCATGTGGTTGTTTTTTGTTTGTTTTTGTGAGACATTTATTTCCTTATCTGAGTTTTATACCAGATTAATTTATTTCCATGTGATTTTGATCAATTGATTCATATATTTTCACATATGATTCTTACATATAATTCTTTTATTTTTACGTGATTTTGATTTGAATTTTGTATTTGTATTTTGATTCATTTATATTTGCTATTTTTACACATGATTCATTGATTTTGAGATTTTAAGTGATTTTCACACGATTTTCAAGTTTTCTTGTTGTGATACATATGATTAATTTATTTTTGTCATTTTTATGAGTCATTTATTTTTACATGCCATTTTTCAAATGATTCATTTACATTCACACACACACAATTCATTTATTTTCACATGACATTGTGTGGTTACATTTTTCAGACATGATTTTATTATGATTCATTCTTTTTCACGTTGTCACTTTATTCACTTAATCACATATGAGATGTACAGTGTGTTTAGTAGGGGTTTTTTCCCTTTCAGCATTATCAACACTGTCGCACTCTAGTAGCAAATTAATCAAACTGAGTTTTTTTTTTTTTTTTTAACAACGAGCACTACTGTGATGTTTAGTTCAGGAAAAATTATGTGTAATTAACATTGTGTGATTATAAGTGGTTAGTTTTTTGTTTGTTTGTTTATTTATTTATTTATTTTACTACTTCTAATTAGCATGCAAAACAAGATCTATGAATCGTGGAATGAGAGGATGTTAACAAAAATAATGAAAATAAAAATTGTCCTTGTCAGGGATTGTATGAGGAGGTGGATGCAAGTGTGGATAATTTATTATGTAAAGTGTACACAAATAAAGCAAAAGCTGTGAAACCAAGAACCATAAAAATGCATTGTGGATACAAGTCAAAAATATACAGAATACACACACATGACACAAGAAAAAATTGGAAAACAACAATTACAACACCAACAAAAGATTGACAGTGAGACACAGATAAACTAGAACCTAAATAGTGGTGCTAACAAGGTTTAACGAGACACAGGTGAGAGTGATTAGTGAAATGTGACATGCTGGGGCTGATGGGTAATGTAGTTCAGTGCCCATTGGTGCTACAATGACAGTCCTCTTGTTACAAAGTCTTCTTTTGTTGGGCTGTAATTAGTCTTTCAGGTAGACGGTATCATGACTTTCTCCCTAGTGAACGATTCTCTAAATATTAATACGTAATTCAATTCCAGACCTATAAGGTCAGACATAAGGCTTTGATGTATTTTCTCGAGATAGAGAACAACATAAGCTCTTGACTTGATGTGGAGAGTTAACACCACTCATCTTCTACTCACACTCTTTTACCTCCCCTATTGCTTACAGAGGAACAATGGAGGAAGACAAATATGAAAAAAAAAAAAAAAAGCAGAAAGCTTGTGCCATCATATCGAGTTATTCTTCCGCCAGGTCAGTAGGGACAGGAAAAGGAGACTCTCTCGGGAGGAGATGGAGACTGGAGGGATATGGACATCAGCACCACCCAGTCCCACAGGATAAGAGACAGCAGGAGGAATATGAAGGAGAATGAACACTCCACGGTCCAAAATATCACATTGATTACATGTCATTTATAACAATCCTACAGCGTTTATCAGAGTTTCAATCACAATCTTTTAATTCAACAAGTCCAAGATGTAAAAGGGAATTAATTTGGAGTGGTGTCATATAAAACAACAGTACAATATAATACATAATGACAAGTACAGTTGCAAAAATGGCTTTTATATCTGATAAGTATCATGACACTTCACAGGAATGAAAATTCAGAATAAACCATTTCAAATGATCATTGTACAACTTACAGACACCAAAAACCTGAAGCTTTTTTACCTCCTCAATTCATCTCTCTGGTCACATTGTCCCTTATTCATCAAAGTTGTGCATGTTCAAATCTGATTGTTAAATGAGCATACACAAATGCTTCATCAAATTCATCTTTGGCACATCTGTACAATCAAAGTCATATCTCGCTGATTTTAGCAATCCTCTGCAGGTAAATATTCAAAATCAGTATCATCAATAACTTTTGCAAATATAGAGTAGTAAGAGGATTATTGTTTTAGGATTAAGTGGTAATAATAATAATCATCATCATCATCGTTGTCGTCGTCGTCGTCATCATCATCATCATCATTTTCACGCTAAAATACAGATAATGAGGTTTAGTGTCCAAATGTATTGTGTAAATGTGAGTCAGAAGTCTACACATGGACCTTTATCTGCTCTTTAAAGCCTTATTGTGTAACAGATACATTTACATAAAGTGTGTAGAGTTTTTGGCAGACGGGATCTTTAAATATGCTTGTATTTCATCGCATTTTAATTTGAGGTGATTATATGAATTTTATTTCAACCGTAAAACAAGCCAAACATGATAGTATTCATTTCAGTAGTCTCTCAGTGTTCGATTAATTTCTTTCTTTCATTCTCTGAAAATAAGGATTTCTTTATTAGTTATTTATTAGTTCAGGATGGAAACTTTACTTAGCTATATTTATAAAGGAAGATTTTAAATCAGCGTGATCTAGTAGATTTATTAATACATAATGTCCTGCAGGCAAGGTGGGAAAATGTCTCAGTATTCTACCTATTCTATTTTTTTTAATCATGTTTTAATAACTGTCTTTTTATTTGTAGCAACTTTGGACAAAAGCATCTATAACTCAGCTTCACTCACGCTAACCTCTCTCAGCTTACTTCTTTCCTCAGATCTTGAATGGTTGTGGTGTATTGAATGCCTTCCTTTTACTGGCTACATAAATGAAGGTTTCATGTAAATGAGATGTATATGAGGGTACATCGGATCTGTTGTATGCAAATAGCATGTAAATAAGAGGCTAATGGGTTAAGTTTGCGTCCACGCAGCTGAGGCTGATTCATCATTTCAGTTCAAATCACCAAAAGTTTCAAGAAACATGTTTATTTGTATATCATTCCTTGCACTAAAAACTGCATGCAACTTTAATGAATTAGGACCATTGTCAAGTCTCCAGGATCAACTGCTACACTTCATGGCAAAATCTACAAAGCAAATTTGTTAAAAATTCCTAACCATTTTGAGCTATCTAAACATGGAGAGAGAGTATTCAATATGTGATGTTTGCACAACCGCTGAACAATGTTGTGCTGTTCTGCTTTTTATATTTCATTAGCATTATTCATAGAAATTGTGCAAAGGTGCAGTATTAAAAACATAAACACTAATTTCAAAATCTTAGACAGACTTAGAATATTTGCTAACTCATACTAACCTATTCGTTTGTTCATACTATGAGGTAAATAGAGATAAAATTCTATATAAATCATAAAAAAGTGAGACAAATCTGACACAGATCTAGTGTTCAGCCATGTGAGAAATCCTGGTATGAAATCATTTCAACTTTTTCATTTCATTGAAACAGATTAATGCTAACACACACAATGTGAACAGCGAGCTAACAGGAATGCGGCCTTGTTAAAGTCTTAGAAAAACCAGCAACGTGTTCCCATTGGAAAGGTGTAAACCTTGAGTCGTTAGCGCTATGCATCCTGTCACATTTCTCCCGTATGGCATTCAGCTGAATTTACTGAATAGAAGGTTGTGAATAAATACACGATGTGCACAGGAATGCAGGAAGTTGTAAAGACTTTGGCATTGTGATGCTTTAACATGAGAAGTTACATTTACAGCTACAATCTGACAACTTACACTTAATTTACAAAAAAATAACAGTGTAAATTACATTATGTGTAAAATCGGGTCTAAAAGAGTTAGAGTTCAAATGAGGTATTTGCTTCAACTAATTGCAAAAATAATTAGAAAGAAGGTAATTGTACTTCCGTACTGCACTTCTATATCGGAAGATTATTATTATTATTGAATTAAATAATTAAATACTTGTACTCTTACACAAATTGAGTACATTTCAAGAAATTTACACTGAAAATTACACGTTTACGTTTTCTTTACAAGTTCTTACATTTTTAAAAGTAATTTCAAATGTATGCGGTGTCTTACCTAAAAATAAAATAAAAGCTTTTAAAATTTGCTATCAAATAAAAAATATATATGTTGAGTTGAGTTAATTTTAAATTAGCCAGTTGATTACGTTTTGATTTCTTTGCTAATGCTGCCTTAGCATTCATTCCAAAATGCTTATTAAACCTTTGCTTATCCACAAGGATGATCTGAATTAGCAGAATATTTTCCTTAGGACTGATGCTTATTGAACTAGCTCATCATGCAGGATTGGGTGTTATAAACTTGTGGTCAGCTCTTTTCATCAGTTAAAAATACTTAAGTATGTTTAAATGTTGATCATTTAGTTTCATTCAAGTCCATATTTGGTTCAATATTTGTATGCTTGATTAACTTTTACTTAAAAACTACTTATACAATTGCACTGTACTTTTTCCACTCCTGGTTAATTGTTGTTAGCCATGATGATTTCATATCTTAAAGAGAATCATGGATATAATGTGGATTTAGAGCATTGAGATACATAAACAAATCGATCACATTTTATTTTGTTTTTATCTAATGAATGTCTCATAAGGATGTGAAATCTATTTTAAAATACTAAAAAACTTTTTTAATATTTTGCAAATAATTTTAGCACTATAATACTAAGGAGTATCAATATTTAATAATTATTTGTTATTATATATTTATATTACACCATGATTATATATTATGGAAAATTCAACTTATCTATTAAATGTTAGCATTCATTCCACTCCATGCAGATTCTCCTATTACATTTGCAGATAATTCATAAAAATACACAAAGACGTCTTTTCTTTTTCACTGTTACTCATTCTATTTGTGACTGAGTACAGGTGAAATGAGTCTAAAATGTGATTTCCATACTAATCACAGCAGAACAGCATGCTTTATTTCCCTCGATACTGATAAGCCAATGGGTGTGAACCTGCGTCCGAATCATTTCACATGCAGGGTAGACGGCGCCCCCCGTATCAGAAAAGGCTATCTGCTTTCACACGGGGTCACAGAGCCATGAGAATTAGCCATCAAGTTCAGCAAACTTTCTGCCTATGGAGCTTAAAGCGGCGACAGTGGCTCCAGTTTCACTTCAGCCAAACAGGAAGCTTGTCAATCATTCATTCAATCACTCATTCACCCATGCTGACCAGAGGAGGAGATCATCTTCAACAACATCTGAGAACTCGCTTTATTCCACCTGGTATTATGCTAAATTTTGATAATTAGTATTTGAAAATATTGTTTTAACAATTTCCCTTGTGGGATAAATAAAGTCTATCTATCTATCTATCTATCTATCTATCTATCTATCTATCTAACTAGCTAGCTAGCAATTGTTTATATGAGCTTGAAATTCTAGAAAAGAAAATCTAGTAAAAGAAAACTAAATAAGTTTTTTAATGGTTAACACTGATTAAATAACATTCTGATTACACAGATATCTATGCTTTGGGTGGAGACACGTATAATCTCAGTTTGTGATGTCAAAAAATTCAGCTCAACGGCTTTGAAGCATTGATGGTTCGCTATACAAATGATTAGCAGAAGATGACATGGCAACCGATGTGGAAATTTTTAGCTGCAAACCCTGCATGCTATTCTAGCTACCATGGTTAACTTCGGTAATGTTAGTGATGGTTGTTGTCATGGTAATATTGTAGTTTTAAGTTTATTTGCGCTTCTAAATAAAGAAAAATATGAAAAAAAGGACCATGTAAATTGAGATGCATGAAAAAAGTCAACTAGTTTACTAGCAGCCCAATAGTTATGTGATAATACATCATTTGGACAGTCTCAATTTGCACATTCATACACAATCATACATATTTATGTATATTCATGTTGATATATGTACATTTTTGATAAGCACTGAATAAAAGCATATAGAGAGGAGCATATTTATAAGCTGTTATTAAACTGTATAACAGACACTCAGGTTAATACTCAGCTTCACTTGGAGAGAAACCGTTTTCAATATTCGGGGTGTTGAACCCACGAAAGCAATTCAACATGGGAAATGGAGCAGGTCAGTACATGCTAATTGTTGTACTTTATTGTGGCTTAGAGGTTATATGTTACCAATAAAACCTAGTGTGTCCATCAGGTGTAGTCAATTAACGTTAAATGTAAATGTATTGGTAAAGTTATAAATATATGAATGAATACAAACATATAATATACATTTGTTTATTCATTAAAATATATTATATTGTATTAATGTATTACTGCATATAATATAATATGTAATATATATATTTTTTTAAAACATAGAAATTAAAGTACAAATCAAAGCCTTTGTCATAATTCAATATATCATAATTAAATGTAGTTGTTTGTTTGTTTGTTTAATCATTTATTTATTTAAAGCAAAAAAAAAGACAAAGTACAAATCAGTTTCTTTTCACTTCCATATCTGTAGATAATTACATTTCATTCATTCATGCATTTAAAGTAAAATTATAAAGTACAAATCAATGTTTGTGGCATAACACACAATAATATTGAATGTATTTATTCAGTCATTGATTCATTCAATTAAGGCATTAAATATTTTTTGGAAAAAAAAGTAAGTAAAAGTCATATTTGAAAACAATGTTAAAAATTAACATCATCCTTCCCTCTAAGAGAATATATCCAGATATTCTCTCTTGATCGTACAATTTCTCAATGACAGAGCAAACACTTTTCAGAAGATGTTTTTCGAAACACTGCAGTATGTTACAGCTGAACCTCATTAGAACCTTTTACACACATTATTACATGTTAAACAATCAATTCAATAGGACACACCTGGGCAGCAATAAATACCTGTCAGTTACATATTCCAATATTTTTGATCACTTGAAATAAATGGCTGGATTCAAACAAAAGATGACAAATTGTTTAACACATCTAGATGTCAATATGAGGAAATGAAAGCTGAAATTGTGAATTATCATCTTCAGTGCCTTAGTGTTCCAAAACTTTCAGAGTGAACTGTAGCTTTTAACACTAACTAGTTAAACACAAATTACATAACACACTATTTGGTGTGAAAATCAGTATACATATTGCATACCCAGCATTTTACTAGACCCATTCTCAGCTTAGATCACGAAAGCAAGATAACTGCACTAGCTACATTTACTCACCAGAAGCACAAATGATCCCTGATTCTTCCTTCCAAGCTTTATTTTTCTATTTTCTCTATACACATTTAGTAAGAGGTTGTACATGGCAAAATAAGACAAAAAACGATTATACGGTTCTCGTCCATTTTTCAGGAAATAATTGTAAGTAGGAACCAAATCTGTGTGTGGAGGACAGAAGAAACATCGAACCATATACGCCACAGGATTGGTCAAAGTTATCATTGGAGCTAATTGTTTGGATTTGTTGCTTTATAACATCATAACTAATTTGCATACAACTGAGAACATTTCAGTTCTAACGTCGTTTGTTGTATACCTCCAGCTAAAATAACACAACCTCACAGCTTATGTAGTTGGCTAACTTGCAAGGCACTAACTTGCTATTTGAAAGTTTTCCTTAGTTAGCTAACTAAGGAATTGAGTGAACAGTATTCTAGTTGTGGATCCATCCTCAGCAAATAAGCTAGCAATAAAACTTGTGATGTGTGATGAAACCGAATGCCATCTCAGTTCAATAATCTAATACAGCCAATTCTCCATGTTTTATTGCGGTTTTCCAAATATAATTTCCCAAGATGTTTTTGGATTGGGGTTTAGCTGGAGGAGAAACGGCGTGATTGCACCGAGCAGGAAACAACCTTGTAAAAGGGTGTTATTGAGAAGCACAAACTATGAAAAGACGGCTATAATGTCAGCTAGGTGGTGCTTCATCATAGCACCTGTGTACAAAAGTTCACTCTAAACTGTCTCTCTTTCTTTCTCTGTCACTCACTCTCTCCCTCTCTCTCTCTCTCTCTCTCAAACACACACACACACACACACACACACACACACATGCACACACACCAGGTCTTGGGAGAGAAAAGCAAAGCATGAAAGCAAAAGGTGAAACTGAAGCTGAAAATTGCAGTGCAGTGAGAGAGGAGGTGGCTATCAATGGGCTCGGCCTGAAACTCCATCGCACAGATTGAGTTTCCGCCATGTTGTACTACCCAGGGTCAGCTGACCAGAACCCAGGGTCACGATTGGCCGGCAACGTTCATGAACCCCATAATAATGTAACCAGAGTGTGTGGGAACACTAGCTCATTGGCGCGCCGTGTGATAAACGCTACTTTCCCACTCACAGGCCCGAGAATGGACGAGAATTAAGCAGGCCATCTTAGTCCTACCACCGGTTATCACGAAATCCTACCTGTGTGTGTGTGTGTGTGTGTGTGTGTGTGTGTTTGTGTCTGTGTGTGTACACAATCTCTCTCTCTCTCTCTCTCTCTCTCTCTCTCTCTCTCTCTCTCAAGCTTTCACCATGTTATTTTCACTTCCATGTGAGATGAGTAAAAAATGTTTTATTTTGGAAAATGTTTGGGGGGAAAAGTTAAATAGTTTTAATTAATTAAATAAAAAATTATAATATTGCAATAAACAACACTACATATTAATTAATAATCTATTCATGAATTTTATCTCTTTTTGTTTGTTTGCTCCATTTTTAATCAGCAAAAATAGTCATTTACAAAAAAAAAGGATGATAACAGATTTGTGATATAAGACAGAAATACATTTACATTTATGGCATTTGACAGACGCCATTGTCCAGAGTGATTTTCATTTATACAACTGAGCAGTTGAGTGTTAAAGGCCTTGCTCAAGGCACCAGCAAAGGCAGCATGGCGGTGCTGGTATTTTGAACTCACGAGCTTCAAATCAGAAATCCAATGTCTTAAGCACTGAGCTACTACCACCACCACTATAAATTAAATTAAATTAAATTAAATGTAAAATCAATTGCTATTGCTACTAAGTTACACACCAATCTAGTAGCTAAAACCTTCACTGGAACTAAAGAGCACAAATGTGTTCTAGCATGACAATGCCCCTGAGTACAAAGTGAGGTCCATAAGGACATGGTCTGACAAGGATGGTTTGGAAGTACTCAAGTGTCCTGCACAGAACCCTGACCTCAACCCCACTAAACACCTTTGGGATGAACTGGAACACCAACTGCACACCAGGCCTCCTCATACAACATCAGTGCCTAACCTTACTAATGCTTTTGAGGCTGATTGATCACAAATCCTCACAGCCATGCTGCAAAATCTAGTGGAAAGAAGCGTGGAGGCTGTTATAAAAGCAAAGGGGGAACAACGCCATATTAATCCCATGCCTTTGGAACAGGATGTTCAACAACCACATATGGGTGCCATGGTCAGGTGTCCACATACTTTTGGCCACATAGTATATTTGATGAGGTAAGTAAAAGTTTGTGCTAAATGCTTTGTTTGCAAAACAAGAAGTTCACTAAGTGAAGACTCTCTTTGTCTCATTCTATGTCTGTAAATTAACTACAAAGCTTTAAATTCATGAGTCATTTCAAACACCCGTGATTTTACAGCCTCCATTGCTGAGGTTCCTTCTGTACCTCCTCCTCCTCTTCATCCCCTCATCCCTTCATGCCCACCCCCACCCCATTCCCAAGTGCCCCCCACCATCGTAGCCAAGACTGTGCTTAATTAATACAATCCAGGAGGCTGGAAACGGGAACACAGGCAACTCTCAGGCCCCGGCCTCCCTCTGCTCAGCTCTCTTGGTAATGAGAGAGTGATGCATCGTGGGTCGTCGGCCCGAGGAGAAGAGGTCAGTGGGAATGAATTTGCAAGTCTCTCAATGAGGAGCAGCTCCATGCTGAGAGGAGCTGGCCTGCATTCGCACACCTGGTCATTAACATTGCTAATTAGCAGCCATTAATCAGAGCCAGACTCTTCTCTCTCGCTCTCTCTCTCTCTCTCTCTCTCTCTCTCTGTCTCTCTCTCTCTCTCTCTCTCTTTCTCTCTCTCTCTTTCTCTCTCTCTCTCTCTCTCTGTCTCTCTCTCTCTCTCTCTCTCTCTCTCTCTCTCTCTCTCTCACACTGTGCATGTGTGGTGTGTGTTAGCATGGAGGCCCATGAATAAGAAGATTGTTCCAACTTACCTCCAAAAGAGTCGGGATAAAAGGGTTTCCCATCAATTCGAGATGAGCCGGATTAAGCATAAGGTTCCATGGTGACGAGCTCCAAACGAAGGTAAAATTAATTACAACTAATTAATTGCTCTGCTCTCATCTGAAAGCAGGGAACAAATCATTAAGCCTACATCTTTGCTCGTTGCCCTCACCATCTTTAAGGTGATGATAATTTGCGTAATAATGATGAAGATAATGACAATAATTTAGAGATTCAGATCTTGCCTGGATTAAGACTGAAAGTATCAAACATCAACATTTTTAGCAGCACTTTGAGTTATCATTATTACTATAATTATTAAAAAGAATCCATAATTAAGTGTTTTTTGTGCTCCTTCAGAATAATTATTATTACTACCATCATTCTTTTCTTAATCAACAGGTGGTGGATGGAAAACAGTGAGGATTCTCCTAAAATTTCAAAAAAATTATTCAAATTTTGCACTGCACAAACATTCCATCTATTCTCTCAAGCAAGAGTAATAAACATAAAGAAATCATGTCTGCACTAGGAAATTATTTTATAATGCTAATGTTTTTTGTGTATTGATACACCTGTAGTCTTTTGTGCACATTTCTGGCCACAAACTTCAGAATCATGAGGGCTACAGTCTGCACTTCCTGTATGGATTGAAAATGTTCAGAGCAACACATCATTAAAAGTTGTTTCATATTTATGTTCGAAGAGTTAAATGAATAAGCATAAAAATGGCCAAGTTCACCAACAGGATCTGAGAAAAGTGACTGGACAGTTGATGTCAGTCAAATGTCCACTTCCTGTGAAAAAGAAGGCAGGTCTTGGCCAAATTTAGTGATGAAATATACCAGACTCTACCCAACTAGATAGCTATTTATCTATTTATTCTCGCATCAGCTAGAAGCCTAATGGCAGTGTAGCAAACCATTGACCAAAGTGAAAAGATAAACAAAAAATCTTTTTTACGCTTTTCTGACCTTAAGATTTACAATCTTGAAGGCTGCAACCTGACTGCCTGTCTACTCTTCCGTATATGGGTACAAAATTTTCAAAGTATCACGTCTTTAAAAGTTACTTTGAGGTGTTTTTTTAATACTTTCTTGAGTACACATAATAATCTTGCAAGCTCAACAACAAATGCCATGAAAAGTCTGTGACTAGTTAGTTGCAATGTCAATCAAACAAACACTTGAAGTAAGCACGGTTTAGCCACATTTAGATATGAAAAAGCACAACAAGAACACAACTAGCTAGCTATTTAACTATGCATATTTAGCGCCTCCCTTGGCAGCCTGTTGAGGTAATATGTAATGTCACTAACTAACTAGCTAGCTACTGTTAGCAGCTCTATAGACCACAATGTTTCACACACTACAGATGGCTAAAATTGATGATTACCATAGAGTGAGTGAATAGTCCAATTTGAACATTATTTTCAGTTTTCTCTGTGTGTGAACTTAAAGTCCTGAACATGTCTCACTGATGCAGCTCTCATTAACATGTCACTTGTCCACTTTACTAAGTTCAATTCATCATGAGAAATGCAGGAGGAATGTGCTCCATTAGCATGTTGCTGTGTCATTCAGCCTCTTGTTTCTCCTCCTGCACTCTCTCTCATTTGGTGTCATGCTCAAAGTGGCCTGTTATTTCACAAGGAAAAATCTCAGAAATCATGTAAATGTTACTCAGACAAATGGAACAGTAAAGAGAACACTGTGTGGAGAAAACAAGTGCTAATGTGCTTTACTGTTAATTAGAGAATGAACAAGATGATGAATTTCCAGTATGGTTAGGGGATACTGTATATTAGGTTTTCAATATATTATTGTTCAGAGCATGGTGGTGCTTGAAAGTTTGTGAACCCTTTAGGATTTTCTATATTTCTGCATAAATATGACCTAAAACATCATCAGATTTTCACACAAGTCCTAAAAGTAGAGAAAGAGAACCCAAATAAACAAATGAGACAAAAAATATTATACTTGGTCATTTATTTATTGAGGAAAATAATCCAATATTACATATCTGTGAGTGGCAAAAGTATGTGAACCCTTGTATTCTGTATCTGGTGGACCTTTTTGTGCTGCAATAACTGCAAATGAACATTTCCGTTGACCAGTGATCAGTCCTGCACATCAGCTTGGGGAAATTTTAGCCCATTCCTCAGTACAGAGCAGCTTCCACTCTGGGATGTTAGTGGGTTTCCTCACATGAACTGCTTGCTTCAGGTCCTTCCACAACATTTCTATTGGATTAAGGTCAGGACTATAACTTGGCCATTCCAAAACATAAATTTTATTCTTCTTTAACCATTCTTTGGAAGAACGACATGTGTGCTTAGGGTCGTTGTTTTGCTGCATGACTCACTTTCTCTTGAGATTCAGTCCATGGACAGATTTCCTGATATTTTCTGATAGAATTTGCTGGTATAATTCAGAATTCATTGTTCCATCAATGATGGCAAGTCGTCCTGGCCCAGATGCATCAAAACAGGCCCAAACCATGATACTACCACTACCATGTTTCACAGATGGGATAACGTTATGATGCTGAAATGCAGTGTTCTCCTTTCTCCAAGCATAACACTTCTAGTTTAAACCAAAAATTCAATTTTGTTTTCATCTGTCCACAAAAGATTTTTCCAACAGCCTTCTAGCTTGTCCATGTGATCTTTAGTAGACTGCAGACAGGCAGCAATGTTATTTTTGGAGAGCAGTGGCTTTCTCCTCGCAAACCTGCCATGCACACCAGTGTTGTTCAGTGTTCTCCTGATGGTGGACTCATGAACATTAGCCAATGTGAGAGAGGCCTTTTGTTGCTTAGAAGTTACCTTGGGTTCCTTTGTGAGCTTTCAGACTATTCCACATGTTTCTCTTGGGGTGACCTTGATTAGTCGACCACTCCAATGATCTTGAGGATCTATCTGACTGTGGATTAGTGGAGTCCAAAATTTTAGATATGATTTTGTAACCTTTTCCAGCCTAATAAGCATCAACAGCTCTTTTTCTGATAACTTCTGTCATTCTGGATATTTATTATTAATAAATAAATGATTGAGTATAATATTTTTCTCATTTGATTAATTGGGTTCTCTTTGTATACTTTTAGGACATGTGTGAAAGTCTAATGAGGTTTTAGGTCATATTTATGCAGACAAATATGAGATACTTTTGATTAGTACTTCTGTTACATTTAGTGATGTCATTACTTCTGATTAATACTTCTGTTACAATTAGTGATGTCATTACTTCTGATTAGTACGATTAACAGTACTGTTACAATTAGTGAAATTTGTCACTCGTTAACTACATTAACCTCGTAGATCCAGTGTAAAGCTATAGAAAGGAAATATCTCACATTGTACACATCATGGCTGATCACCAACAGTGGTGCTTGAAAGTTTGTACAGCATATATATATATATATATATATATATATATATATATATATATATATATATATATATATATATATATATATAGGCTTCACAAACTTTGGCCATTCCCAAATAAATCACTAAATATAACAGAAGTACTAAGCAGACATATTGGCGACACTAATTGTAACAGAAGTACTAAACAGAAGTAATGACATCAGTAATTGGAACAGAAATATTAAACAGAAGTATTGCTGTCACATATTGTAACAGAAGTAATAAACGGAGGAGATTTTTCTTTGCCTATGTCTCTATTTCTTTCTTCCTTAATGGACAGAAAGACACAGGGACAGACAGACAGAGAATGAGAGAATGGGGAGATGTATGAAATAAATAGACAGTGTGAAAGAGAAGGGTGGAGAGAAAGAGTGTAACAAGAAAAGAAAAAGAAGGAAAAGCAAGATGCAAAAATTCACCCTGTCAGCATCTTGGAACAGATCAAATTAAAAATATATATAAAAGTAACATATATTTATAACATATTCATAATGATAAAATGATAAATCTATACATCTAAAAACAATTCATTATAATTAATATCTTTTTTCTTTTTACTCTGTCTTGAGGAACACTCCTTTTTGCCTTTCATAATGTCCTTTTTGCCCATGTGAAAATCACTCTCATTTTACTTTCATTTTATTTTCATGTTATAATATGAATGAAAATAGCATTTCATATTTCAACATTACATAAATGAAAATAACATTTCATTTTATTTTCATTTTATTCATCAGCCCATGGAAAATAAACAACAAAAGTTCTACACAAAACAAACATAAAATACATACACATAAAATACAAACGCAGTTAAATATAAAACACATGACTCACAAATTACATTTTTACATATATATTTTAAACTCTTTCACCAACACACACACACACACACACACACACACACACACACACACACACACACACACACACACACACACTATGATAGTGGAAAATGGTTGTGCTGATGTACTGCTGTCCCACTTCTCGCAACAAATTAAAGCAGCGCTGCGTGTTTGTGAAGGACACTACTATTGTGTGTGTGTGTGTGTGTGTGTGTGTGTGTGTGTGTGTGTGTGTGTGTGGATGGGGTCTTGCCACAGCCTATAGCTCAGCAATTACAGTGTGAGTCTCCTGAGAGGATTATGTGAAGTGCTTAAGGGAGAGTAATTGTTTCATCTCAATGAACAGAAAGCAGCTGCAGTGTTAAGTGTGTGTGTGTGTGTGTGTGTGTGTGTGTGTGTGTGTGTGTGTGTGTGTGTGTGTGTGTTACACATCAGATCGATCATAATTTTCCTTTATTGAGCATCACTGAACATTTAACAGTTTCAGATCTTTTAGATGATGGTGAAGTGTTTATTCAATGTTGTACACTCACATGATGCATGGCTCTAACAGAGTGTGTAGTGTTAGAGGTGTGTTCAGTACACACACTACACCTTTACACATACACTTTCCAGATATTATAAAAACTCAGTTATTGACTCTGCATTTCATTTTTCTCTTATCTGTATATGTTTATTTTTACATAATTTATGTACTACTGATTGGGAGATTTTACTTTAATTTTATTTTCAGGCATAATAAAAATTGCATTTATTTCTATTAATTATTATAACTTCTATTTATTTTTTACTTTCTGTAAATTTTATTATTATCATTTCTTTTCATATTTACTGTAAGTTTTATTATATAATATATTTAGTATCTAGTATTATTAAACTAATATTTAGTATTTGATTTGCTGTTTTTAATTTATATTTGTAAGGCCAGAAATAACAACTCATAGTAAACAACAACAACAAGAACATTAATAATAATAATGCTTAAATTTATTACCTTTACTTTCATTCTGCTATTAATTTATACTTAATTTGCTACTTTTAATTTCCATTGTAACCACAGAATTAACAATCGCTCATAGGAAATTCATATTTTGTATTCTTTTTCTATTATATAATAATAATAACAACAACAACAATAATAATAATAATAATAATAATAATAATAGTAATAATAACAATAATAATAATAATAATAATAATTATTATTATTATTATTATTATTATTATAGTAATACTACAACTACTACTAATAATAGTAATAACAACAACAACAACAACAATAATAATAATAATATTGTTATTATTATTATTATTATTATTGCACACTTTTAATTATTGCACACTTTTACAATTGATGATATTTAAGAGCAAGCCTGTGTTGATTTATATGAGGTTGTGCTATGCTAAACTGATGGCCATAAGTGAGCCTTATTTACTAGCTACATTAACCATTAGCATGGCATCTCTCCGATGATAAATGCGCTTGTTCAGAGAGATCTACTTTTGAGAGTAAACACAGCGACAGTTCACACTGCACTGTCAGTGTTCATATGTAACACTGTTCAATCTAAAAAGTAATGGCACCCTACCCTGTTTACTCAAGGCTCTGGTATTCTTCGTTTTTTATGCGTAAGACTTTCAAAGTATACTCCATTGACATGTACGCGTACACCGGTGGTTGACGCATGCGCATTACGACAATTTGCACTACCCCTCCTGGCCTAGAGTCAGTACAGACCAGTAAAGGACTGAAGGATGACAATGAAGAAGAATCACAACAACATGAAGAATAATGCTTGGGCAAGCTCTCGCCATGATTAGCACCCATATACAAATCCTTATACTCTTTAAGGCTAGAATTATACAAATGCAGGTACTTTCTAACCTGCAGTCATTTCTGTCTCTACAGTTTATTTCGTTTTTTCTTCGACTACCTTGAGAATCAACAGCCCTTGGTCACTGTTGTCACCTTGCGCTAAATAGTGCAAAAGAATTAAATGAGCATGTGTGACTTTAATCATTTACACGTTAGAAAAATGGGGCAGAGCGCTACAGTATGCGCGTACTCTGCTGATGATGAATCTTGCATCACACGTACTGTACGCTGTTCCTAGCGTTTGCGTAAAACGTGAAGCATACGTTCTACTTCAGGGATTAAAAAGTAGGGAAGGACGAGATGTGTGGGATGAAGGGAGGGGGGCAGATTTAGGGGGTTTAGTACACTTAATACACTCAGACACTTCCATTCGATGATGTCATCATCCTCAAAGACCCCACTAATAAGCTTAGCCCTCTAACAGCAGTGCGAAAAAGAAAATTGTTGTCAACAAATTGTGTTGGCATTCAGTGAAGTGGCCTTGAGGAAGAGTTAAGGACAGGTGTTTAGAGCAGCTTAAAAAAATTATAAATCCCTACCACACAGGGAGCGCTCTTTTTACTTTTACTTCCAGCAATTAAACCAAGCCAGCAACAGGAAACTTGTGCTTTATTGCAGGCTTTACCCCAAGCCTCTGGGGGTCGTTCATGGATGAGGGCCTTGGGTTTCTCTTCACACCCAATTAACACTCCTGCTTACTGCTTCACACCTAAAAAAAAAAAAAAAAAAGTTCTATGGGGGACGACAGAGTCTTTAAGTGTAAAATACAGTGTAGCAGGAATTGTTGCTGTGTTGTTTGATATGCTAAGTGGGAACATTATTATCAAAGGAAATACAACAGAATTAGCGTAAAAGCCAACACTTTGACAAACCCTGAGGATAAATAAATAAACAAGACAAGTAAATGAGCACCCTAGGGCACAACGTTCCTCCTCACAGGATGACGCTTACGCACTCTCTACGAAATGTCTCAAATCAAATCTGTGAGGTCAAATTATTTGATTAGCTGCTCTCGAGGCACTTCAATCACACGTGGTTAATTATTTGGAAGTAATTACCAGCTTTGGCAAATACCATTATTTCAATTAGCTGAGTAATTTATCAGAGTAATCTCTGAGTAAGCAGCAATTACTCGACTTTGGCAGCAGTGGAGCTCCTCAAGGATCAGGTGTTTAAACAGGGAAAAGTTTTATTCAAAGATCTATATGTTAGTGCCCTAGATGGATAGTGTGCACTACTGAGGACCCTTACTTCAGATATGCATAAAGTACATTTAAATTCATTTTTAGTTTTTTTTTTTTAGAGACATTTTATTTTAGAGCAATTACATTTGGGCCTTTATAACAAATTCATAAGCAGTGCATAAATCTGTTATAACCCCTATCCTACACATTCACCAAACTATGATGTATCCATTGCATTCATATATATATATATATATATATATATATATATATATATATATATATATATATATATATATATATATATATGTTTCACGTCTACTGGTTAAAGGTTTCATTTCTTGTTTTTCAGGAGAACAAACCCATCCATTATTCCCCTTTACATGTTATAAGGATGGACAATGCATTTCACCTGTAACACAAACTGATAACACACAATTACAGATTTCACTTTCATCCCTTCGCGTGAGTATCAGAAATTAAGAGGAAAAATCCAACACCTGGTGTTAAAATGATCTCCTTTTTATGATCATTTATTATTATTTTAAGAGGGTCAATAGAATTTAGATAAAAGGTAAATATAAAATAACCACCTCTACCCCAACCTTATGATTACGAGTTAAAACTAAAAAAAAATCAGATGATAACAATACGACTAATAACACAGTAGGTCAGCGATCTTCATAGTGCAGAACTTGTATATGCTTAAAGATTTCCAAGCATACAATTTAAGTGTCCTTCACCTGTAGGCCTATTACATGTTGAAAAATAAAAGAATCGAGTCAATTGCACTTGTTCTATGGACAAGCAAATTCATCTGGCCCCCCTTTCATCTTCCTGACACTTTATAATCACTAGATTTATAGTGCACTTCACCTGTAATACACCTGATAATACACAACAATTACAATTTCCAGTTTGATCTCTATCGCGTGCGTGGTGGAAATTAGGAAGGGAGGAAGACATGTTGTTATAATCAAACCTGTTATTCTACAGATACAGAATGTTTTTTAGCCTTGAAGTTTTTGAGCCTGAGGATTTATAGGATGCTTCAGCTGTACGATATCTATAACACACCACATTAATCATTTTCAGTTTATTGCTTGTGTTGGAGGAAAAAAAGGCCCAAATTGACACCTATTGCAGTCGACCTGTTGATTCAGACCTAATCCCTGACTACACACACACTGAGAGAGAGAGAGGGGGGTTTGAAAGTACAGATCAAAGCTCAAACAGCTGATTTTTTTCATAGGGCCCGAGGGCGCAGCTTTCCAGCATTGAGCCGCCGTTTTTGTTTACGAACGCACCTGAACGGACGGCAGCTCCAGGTGAGCAAACGTAGGTTTCGCCGTCTCGCTTTCATCCTACCAAAAGCAAACAACTGCTTCGAAATTCAAACCACGCCAGCCAACCACACACACGAATGCATAACAAAAAGAAAAAGAAAAAAAGTAAAAGAAAAAACCACACGCCGGGGCCATGCTCACCTCAACACCGGGCCCCTGAGACCTTTAGGATGTCTGAGAACTTCTCGTGCACGGTTAAAATGACGTTTAGAGGATCAGACGCGCCCTTCGATGATAAAAGATTATTAATCCGTCCTTTGATTGTGTTTTTCAGAGTGCATGTGGGTTCAGATTTCAGACCAGCCAAGAAAGGAAGCACAGTGTGCTCATGTGAGTTTGGTGTTTTACAATAGACTATAATAAGAGTAACCTTATGGGTAACAAGGTGCTGTTGACTTTTCTAATGTTACACTGAAACTATACACAATTAGTGGATGTTTCATTGAAATATTATATAATAATAATAATAATAATAATAATAATAATAATAATAATAATAATAATAATAATAATGATAATAATATTAATTGTAGGTGAATATACAGTGTTTATTAATTTACTAGTTTATCTGTTAGTGTTGTTTAACAGTATTATCTGTAAATAATTCAGTATTAACCCTGGAGTCTCATGTTTATGTTGTCCCTCATCATATGTTCGAATACACCTTAAAATAACATGCCGTTTAAAAAAAAAAAAAAGGATGTAGAACCTTCAGCGGATTACAGTAAAGATTAATCACAATTTAATAGTAGCCACACAAGCAGGAAGAAAATAATCAAGATGACAACAAAGTGCACAACATATTCAAAAGCAGTAAAAAAAAAAAAAATCCATCCATTTTAGTTTTGCACCAGAGCTTTAAACAGCTATACTACAATGCTTTTGAATTCTGGATTCTGATTGATCAGAAGGTGTTGATTAGTGTTCTATAACAGCAGCGCTGAGAGTAGTTAAACTGCAAACCACCAGTTTATATTAACACGCTTGTTATTGTTAATAAATGATTTCTATATTACGATTGTATAGTAACAGCACATTCACACAGACTTGTATGGCAGATACATAAACAAATAGAAAACATTGATACAGTGAAGTTTTCTTGAAGTAAGATGTCTCTTTAACATTTATTGGAGTCTCCGGTGTCAGCGCTTTGTAACAGTCCTAGGTAAAGCGGTAACTTTTCTGACATCTTCAGAGGAGTTTACACTTTGTGGTTTCTTGGTAACATGACAAGCTGTGTTTTTTGCCACATTAAGTTTAAGAGAGATAATAAAAGAGAGGCTGGTAAGGGAATGATCATTTAAAGCTGATATAACATAAGTGAGAACAGGAACTAACATTAAAAATAACTGTAAATTGAGAAATAAATAGGAACATTCATAGAAACAAAGACGTTAAGAATTGTACTTATTGGCAAATTGCTGTGATATGAGGAATAAAACACTTCAGGCCATATTGTTATAAGAAAATAATCAAGTTCAGGGTAGTAACAGTAACTCTGCTTCATCAAACCACCCCTTCATCACTCAGTATTTTACTATGAACAGGGTTACAGTGTGAAATGATTGAAGCAGGTTTTAAGGGTTACACACAATCGATTGTGGCAGGTTTTCAGCTGGAGGTCGTTAAGGTCACAGCACACTCATTTCTTAGACGAGGTGTTCACAAACCAAGTGTCAGCTTCACTTAAACACTCTGTTGTTTCTGACTGCCAACCATCATTGGTAATTAAGAAGGAATGCAGACTAACACACACACACACACACACACACACACACACACACACACACACACACACACAGAGAGAGCAATGCCTTTCTGATCAGCATGAGCACTACTGTACACTATTACGACATCCCAGTTTCTCACATCAACAGCTTACAAAACGAATCATTTTTTCTCCTTTAAAATATTTCTGTGGTGCTAAATTCAGTGGAGTACATTACAAAAAAAAGAAAATCATGCATCTTCTCTGCATGGATCCTGATCAGAAGTTGGAAATATTTTTGAGTCAAAAGGCTCAAGCTCAAGTTAACCCCAGCCTGCGAGTCCTTTTTCATTTTGTGCAATCATGTTTGACACAAGTCCAATACATGTGAATCAGACCACACCCCTAACATTGTTTACTTACTTTCCTTTTTTCTTCTTCTTTTTTTTTTAAATCAATGACTGGCTGTTTTATTATCATCACAGGGTTCTACGTAGAAATTTTCTAATACACTCCTAGAATTAAAGGTTTATTAGATAATCAAAGCCTCCTAAAAATATTCTACTTGGAACCCTTTCAGATAGGGAGACACTCTGTTGTAGGATTCTACATAGAAACTTTAAGAATTCATTCAGAGGGACAAAATGAAGAATCCTTTAGGATGTTAGATTTAACCCAAAGACTGTATTTTATTTTATTTCTTTATTTGTTTGTTTGTTAAAGTAGCCATTTACAACCTCTTTTTGTTGTTTAATATAAAATAACATTATGACCTCTCATGCTTGTGTATTGAATACTGAATCATACTGAATACCGAAGTGTACAAAATACTGAAGTATAAAGAATACTGAAGCATAAAAAACACTGAAGTGTATGGATTACTAAAGTTCATGAAATATTAAGTGTATGGAATACTGAGGTTTATGGAATATTGAAATGTACTGAATAATGCATATTATCTTGAAAACACAACACAGTTTTATTATTTTATATATCAAAGAATTATTCAAATGGAAGTACACTTACTCTACAATTTCACAGCAGCAGAAAGACGTTGTATGGTGTGTTTGGAAGACTTCCACCATAGTGAAAAAAAAGAGACTTTTTTAATCTTCCTTAAAAGTAATGCTTAAAATTGATTTTGGTTTGTAGATAGATTTTAAAAAGTCAACCAATGAATCAACTATATGAATCGGGTATTTCTGCAATATCCAATGAAAGTCAAAAATGGCTGAAAATAGGTTATATGTTAGTTAGCCTTATCCTTATGTCATTTACCCAGACAGTAAGCTCTGACAGATCGACTTTGATTAAAGAGTTATCGTAACCTTTTTTCTTCCTCAAATCATCAGTATACATTCACAATCCACTTTATTTAGGAACGCCTGAACACCTGCACATTCATGCAGTTATCTAATCAGCCAATCATGTGGCAGCAGCACGATGCATAAAATCAAGCAGATACGGGTCAAGAGCCTTAGTTAATGTTCATTTCAAACATCAGAGCAGGGGAAAATGAGACCTCTGTGACTTTATCCATGGCATGGATGTTGGTATCAGATGGGTTGGTTTAAGAATTTCAGAAACTGCTGAACTCTTGGGATTTTCACAAACAACAGTCTCTAGAGTTTATACAGAATGGTGCAAAAAAACAAAAAACACCCTGTGAGTAGAGGATCTGTAGGCTGAAACATCTTGTTAATGGGAGAGATCAGAGGAGAATGGCCGGACTGGTCATACTGATAGGAAGTCTATAGTAACTCAAATATACCCTTTTTTTTTTTTTTTTTTTTTTTTTTTTTTACAGCTGTGGGCAGCAGAAAAGCATCTCAGAATGCAAAATATGAGCAAAATATGTGGTATATGAGCTACAACAGCAGAAGACCACATCAGGTTCCACTCCCGTCAGCCAAGAGCAAAAATCTGAGGCTATCATGGGCACAGACTCGCTCAAACTGGACAGTTGAAGACTGGAAAAAGACGAGGTGAACTGTCCAGTTTTGATGAGCCTGTGCCCATGATTCTTGTTCTTGGCTGACCGGAGTGGAAACTGATGTGGTCTTTGGCTGTTGTAATCCATCCACCTTAGAGTTCAATGTTTTGTGAACTCTGGGATGCTTTTCTGTACACCATGGTTGTAAAGAGGGATTATTTAAGTTGCATCGCATTTGAGTTATTTGATATCCTTCCTGGCAGCTCGAATGAATCTGGCTATTTTCCTTTGACCTCTCACTCAATGTTTTTTGTTTTTCACACCATTTTGTGTAAACTTGAGAGGCTGTTGTGTGTGAAAATCCCAGCAGATCAGCAGTTTCTGAAATACTCAAACCAGCCCATCTGGCACCAACAACCATGCCAAGTTTAAAGTCACAGAAATCATATCTTTCTTCATTCTGATGTTTAATATGAATATTAACTGAAGCTCTTGACCTGCATCTGTATGATTTTTGCATTGTGCTGCTGCCACATGTTTGGCTGAATGAGCAGGTATACAGTTGTTCCTATTAAAGTGAGTGTACATCCATCTCTGATTTTTTGCCATTTCATCTAATTCCACTAACAATGCTATAACTGGAAATACAAAACTGGCTTGCGCTATGACTCATTGAAAAATTTACACATAAAGAAACTGGGTTATTTCCTGTGGGGGAGGAAGTGAGTGTGTACTACCCACAATGCACTGTGGACGTACTTCAGGTTTAACATTAATAAATGTCTGCGAGCAGTAAATTTCTATTAATAGCTATTATTATTATTATTATTATTATTATTATTATTATTATTATTATTATTATTATCAATTACTCAACTTCTCTATTTGTCACTACTGAACAGTGGGACATGCTAAACCTCTTTGACCCTTGACTCTACTTCCCAGCATGCTTTATATCTTCACCTGGCCCGAGAGTTGTGGAGATCATGATTAATGTAGAGGGCTCCCTCGAGGTCACGCTCTTCGGCCTCGTCCCGAATCGCAGAAAGAATCAGATTGTGAGCCAGCAGCTCAGACAATTCTGGCAGAGATTTTGACAGCTTGTTGAAGAAGATAAATGTAAATAAAGCGAACAGCCAAAGGAGCTGAGCCAAGAGCTGGCAGCTTGCTGTTCCACTGTTCATCATCAGAACTCTGACATCTGCATTTATTCCTTAATCCAACCTCACACACTCTTTAATTTGACTTTATAACAGTTACATTAGCATATTATTATATCATATATTCATTATATAATCACTACAACTGATACTGAACAAATACTGCACCATTAACATTCACTACACTACACTCATTTTACTAAACACAAACAAAATGTACCTTAACTAATACAACAATTCATATCATTTTTTAAATAATTGATGCAACTGATGCAATATTAAATAAACCTTAATGCCTTAATTTGCTGCTAGAAAAAAACAGCTTTTTAAATAACCTTTAATATCAAATGCACAGTTTGTTTTATACAACCTTTAAATAAAAATATAATCTCAAATTGAGATGATACATCTTAAATCTTCAAAGATGATACACACTTACATCTTCAAAGATATACCTTTACCCAACAGCTCGTTTCATTCCCCATAATGAAATCAGTATATTTTTTTGTTTTTATATAAAACGTTTTTTATAAAACTGTCACAACAGTTACCAAAATGTCACAATTTGATCCCATTCTCATATTAGCATTATACAATTAATTTCAACCATACAACTTGCTTTAGTAACCAGAATTTAGTTTTAGTAACCAAAAAATAATCTTATTGATCTAATTTTTTTTTTTTTTTTTTAAAGTACATAAAAAAAAACAACTTTTAATTATAGGCTATTAATTTGATGATGATGATGATGATGATGATTATTATTATTATTATTACATTATATATAACATCACACCCAGTTCGTCTGTCAAAAGTAAAAAGTTTAATTTAAGCTTAATTTAATTAACCTTTATTTGCAAAATTATTGATTACCATACATTTCCATTACATTTAAAATATTTGGCAGACACCATTATACAGAGCGACTTACATTTATCTCATTTTACATTTTTCATATAACTGAGCAGTTGAGGGTTAAGGGCCTTGCTCAAGGGCCCAGCATTAGCAGTGGGATTGGAACTCATGACCTTCTGATCGGTAGTGCAATATGTTTTTGTTGTTGTTGTTGTTGTTGTTTTAATTACACAGACTATTAACCATGGTGTCTATATTTGGTAGTAAAAGTGTGGATTCTTGTTTTAACCTTGTATTTGAAGGGTACAGGAAGCTTTGTAGTGTAGCAGTGATATAAAACACCATCCTGCAGTGCTGCCGATGTTTAAAGTCGGCTGTAAAGTCCACTGTTTAATTGTGTTTCCTTGTGTGTTGTGTTGTTATTCATTTACAGAATGCTTTTCTCTGAGCTCTCGTTACAGCACAACAACACATTTTTCTCCAGTTTATGGTTCTGTCCCAAACGCTTCCAAAGTCCAAGTCTAGTTAGCTAAGGTAAATTTTGAGAAATGTTCTAAATGCTGGAATGCATAGAATCAATGTTAGCAAGACTATGCAATAGCAGTTACTACAGGGTTAGTATATGTGGCTATGCGTGTATTACCCATAATGACTGCAAGCACGTATCTGTTTTAATGCCAAGTGTCTTCTATTAGGATTTAATCAGACTGAGTGGCCAGTTAGCTGATTAGCTAGGATGGTAATTATACTATCTCACCATAAAATTGTTTTACATAATCCCAATAGCTTTTTTTTATATCATCAACTCTCATTGCAATGCAAGCTAGCTTATCTACTAGCAAGCTAATGCTAGTTATCTAGCTTTTTAAAGTTATAATAGCAACAACAACAACAACAACAACAAAAACTGTGCTGTATCTATGTACACCTCTCAACATTTTAAAATGTTGAAATATAGTGATTACTGTGTTTCCTCCCACAGTGAAAGGTTTCCTAACTTTTTCCTGACTTTTCAAAGTAATTATTAAAAATAGTTCAGTACTGTTACACTGATTTCAAACTTGTGGTAAATGTGTAGCTAAACACGATGTAATGAATTAACTGTAATGAATTAAATTCTAATATACCACAGCACTATAGAATTCTGATTGGTCAGAAGGTGTTGATTAGTTTACTAGAACAGCAGCTCAGACAGTAGTGCTGCTGCAAATCACAGGTTTATATTAATGTACTCTTTCTAATACATTATCATTTCTATAGTGACAGCTCATTCACGGGGACTTTTATGGTAGATGCTGCATATACATATATTTAAAAATATGGTAAAAAAAAAAATTGACGGATAAGTTTTTTTTAAAAACACATATGGAAAAAGTCACCAGTGTCAGCACTTTTGTAAGTATAGGCTAGAGGAAAAGCTGCAACTTTATGGAAAGCTGCATTTTTTTTGTCTTAAATTCAAGGGAGAGAGGAAAAAAAAAAGGCTGGTGAGGGAAAGACTGTTTATAGCTGCTATGAAGTATAACAGGAATAAGAGGTAACAATCAGATGGTTCAGTCCCTCCAGGATTTCACAGAAATTAACACAAAATCAAGAAAACTCTGTAATATTTGGAAGAGGTTGCCATTTTTCAAAATTACCACAAATTTTCTGCAGATCTGGGCAAAGACGCATCATGTGACATCATCACAACGCACATTCAGTCAAAGTCCTCTTTGATTCATGTGCATTGAACACGAGTACAGCTAAAAGGTCTCATTTACCAACAAACATCACTGCAAAAGAGCATGCAAAACTATTTCATGCAATTGCGATTTCACAAATTCAAGTAGTTTTCCTCAAAAAAAAGCACAAAAAAATCAGCAAGTTGCATCACAAATTTTGAAAAAGCCGCAGAGAAATCAAGCATTTTTGTCCACAACCAGTGTTGGTTAAGTTACCCACTACAGTTTACTAATTACCACTTTAAAATTGTAATCTGATTACATTACTGATTACTGCATGTAAAAAGTAATCAGATTAGTAATTGCTTTACTTTCAAGTTACTTTCAAAACCTACACAAATACACTACAAAGTGAAACTCTTAGTTCTTTCAGTAATTTTAGCGCATGTCAATGTATGACATGATCAGAAAAAGTTGCATTTATTATAAAAACTTTCCTCGGGGGTTGTCACTGTTTGTAGGACTACCAGACCAATAAAATATCAAACATTTCTAACAAGGCTAGTTTGGTGTTGCTAGCCAAGGGGAGGTACAACTAAGCTATGGGTTTAGCTGCTACAGTGCCATGCAGAGTACATTATCTTTAATTTATCTTATGCTCTGCTCATATCATGTTCACGTAAACTGGAACTCATATAGACATTTACACACCTTATTTTCCTGCTCAGCATCAGAGGATGTTAGTGTTTCAGTTTCCCCTTTACTGGTTAAAAAAATCGCCGTATATCCAATTTTC
Organism: Ictalurus punctatus; assembly: GCF_001660625.3. Classification (NCBI taxonomy): domain Eukaryota; kingdom Metazoa; phylum Chordata; class Actinopteri; order Siluriformes; family Ictaluridae; genus Ictalurus; species Ictalurus punctatus. The sequence goes on from NC_030425.2 coordinate 18,076,822, forward strand.
CTCACACTGACTGTGAGCAAGCATTTAGCAGAATTGAGAGCTGTCAGCCAATAAGATACGAATGTTTCCAAGTATTTTCCTGTAAACGCTGTCTGATTGGTCTTGCCTCCGTTCACTGAAGATATAAAATTACAACACCACCATCTTCTTTTACTGATGTTCAGTTACGTAGTGACAAACTGCTCCAAGTGGAGAATTATTCGGTGCTAAAGAAAAAATCTTCGGGACAAAACATGATTTATTTAAAAATGCATTTTACTTAATGTTGTTTTCTTAACAATACATTTGTAACAGAAGTGACGTCCTTTTATTGACATCAGTAAGTAATCAAATGACATACATTTAAAATGTAATGTGTTACATTACTGTGTTATCAGAAAAAGTAATTCAGTTACAGTAACGCATTACAAAGTAACGCATTACACCCAACTCTGGCCACAACAATCACAAAAAAATCTGAAAAATCCTGCGTGGACTGATAATGAGTAGTCCGTAATGAGAGATGTCCAGAAGTGAGGCCTTGAGTGAGCATGCTAGTTATTGTGGAAACTGTAGTTCAACCATAGTGTAAACCATCAATCGTAGAATTTAGTTTAAAGTGGACTCTTTAAACCATTGGCCACCATGTTTTTTTTTTTTTAAATGTCATAACTGATTGTAACTGACACTGGTTATATCATTATCTACAGATGTGTTCACAAAAAGAATAACGCCAATGGTAAGATTTCAGAATTCAGATTTCATTATCATGCCTATATTGTTTCCGTAAAACCATGTACAAAAGGGTTAAAAACACCGACTGTGGCAAAGGGAAAGCTTCCAACACACAAATCTCTTAGACGGTGACATCAATAAAAAACAAACAAGCTCTCAATAGCTGTGTGAATGTCAGACTGTGCCATAGACAAGCTTTTCATCCTCCCAGAACAAGAGCCACAAATCTCTTGACTTTCTCCGATCACTGTGTTGACACAGCGAGATACCCACGCCACGCATGAGAACATACAAGAACCAGAGAACCGCTATTTACCTCAATGTGAAGTATCAACAAGCACAAGGTGTGTTTGTGTATCAGGTGTACTTCTTTTAGAGGGCTAAAAACACAACACACCACACACACACACACACACACACACACACACACACACACACACACACACACACACACACACAATTCCAACAATTGAGCTTGAAGGAAGAAGACTTTTGTTGAAACTATCAGAATTTCCGCTCTCGCTCAAGAGGGATTAACATCTCGTAAGCGAGTGCTATCGCTGTGGCGAGCCAAAAGCAAACACACACACACAAAGAATTTCCATAGACACAGCTGCGTGGCTTCCTCAGCTCGGCCGCCGTAGTCACGCAGGTCCAAAAAAAACCCACAAGGCATCAATCCACATGGTTGATTGTCACGATACACCTGTATGGAACTTGTGATCTTCACCCAATCCTCATACACACACACATATACACACACACACACACACATACACACCTCCCTAGGGCTCATAGGAGGCTTAAAAAACAGGCCTAAACTGAACCCTCTGAAACTGAAAATTGCGCACACGCTCACACACATACACACACACACACACACACACACATATAGAGTGCAGTCAGGGCATTTTCTCAGCAGTAGGTCTGTATTTTTGCAGCGGATGGGCAGTACAAACAGCCCGAAGGCAACAAGGAGATCAATTTAGCCTTGAAAAAAAAAAACAGTCTTTCATGCAATGATGGCTACTTATCCATTTATGTCGTGGCAGTCTGACGCTATTGATCTCCTTCAGAGCCGTCATTTCACAAACTACAAAACCTCCCAGCGCTCTTCAAACAGCTCCTCCTGGCCTGACACAGAAAAGACGAGCCAAATTTACCTGCCAGCTTTATTGGTTTGCTGAATTTACGTAAATATAAAGTACACAAAAGAAGACAAACCCTTTGTGTCACAAACTTCTTGTTTTTGGGCTCCTTGTAGCTTGTAGCACATGTGCTAATACTACACACAAACACCAATTTGCCTCACACACATGACTGCAAATATGTCAGAAAATATTTCAATTTTATAATTGATTTAATAGCAATAAAGTACTTAAATATATGACAGAGAGAGAAGGACAAGGGGAGAAAGTATGCTGCATATATGAATATTTGATGTAAAAGTATGGAATATTTTAGGCTTTTGACAAGCAAAAAATACAGAGAAACTGTATCTTTAAGTCTAATATCGGGTTCCTACTGAACTGCAAAGCCTTTGATACTATCAGATCATTCAGATTATTCAGAAACTTGTTTAATGGAAACATTTAGGAAGGTACCAGCTGAATGCATTTTAGAATTTCTATATCAGGTTTGAATCCAATTAATACAGTACAGTAGCTATTAAATCAAAGTGGTAAACATTAGAGACGTCATGATACCACTTTTTCTTTTCCCGATACTGGTCCTGAAACCTTCAGTGTCAGCTGATATTGATACCCCGCTGATATTTTTTCTCTTTAAAACCTACAAAGCTTTACTGAAGTGATTACAAAATACAGAAAAAATGCACAATTAAAAACAGGACTTACAAAACTTCAGCATTTACACAAAAATCACTTACATTACAAATATAATAAAGTATAAAGTATAAATAAACTAAAAATCACTACTACCAAGAAAACAAAAACATTTCCAGTTCCATAAAAAAATTTTTTTTTAAAAACAACCTTCCAATCGTTTAAATTTTTTACAGGATTGGGTCAAGTTCACTCTTTTTTCTCCAATATCTGATCCACCATTCTTACCTGGTATTGGTCCAATACTGATCCTGCATATCGGTATCTCTAATAAAGATATGTATATAGGGTCCTTTCTTTAACTTTTACTGTAAAATTGGCAGTACATTTTTACAATCTTGAATAGTTTTTTTTTTTTTTTACCTAAAAGGCTGTGTGTGATTGAATATATTTCATGTTGGTTCTAAAGTTATGGGACTGAAATAGAGAGTTTACATAAGTGTCTTTAAGGTATTTTTAGCTAGAAAAATCTTAAATAATGTAACCCTTATAATACTTACTGTATTATATGATGCAGGGATAATATTCTATATTAATCCAACACCATCACCCTTTTAGCTAGGGTTGTCACTGCTAATTGTCACTGATAATAACCGATTTTAACATCCAATCTCAATAAAACGTTTATAAAATAAACTCTAATATTAAATATTTTCTTTCTTTTTGTTTGTTTATACCACAGAGTCTTGAATTCCACGTTTTCTTCCGGCTTTTAATCTGTTTATCCCTAATTTAGGTACAGAAATGAATGCAGTGAAATTAGTCAGAGTGTGTATAAAGTTAGAGCCAGAGCCTGACACAGGAGTGTATGGTGTTCCCTCAGGCTGTGTTTGGTAGATGCACAGTGCCACCTGCTGATCAAATGGCACTTTTCCACTGCATGGTACGGCTCAACTCGACTCAACTCTGCTCGTTTTGTGGGGGCTTTCCACTGTGGATAGTACCTGGTACTTCTTTTTAGTACCACCTCGGTGGAGGTTCCAAGCAAGCCAAGCCAATACTAAATGTGAGCCACACACTGAGGGAGTAGGGAATTATTCTGTATTGTGCCTAAATAAATGTGTCATTTAATACATAGTTTGCATATGGTAATATTCTATTAATCAAAAATTACAGTATCTCACAAAAGTGAGTACACCCTTCACATTTTTATAAATATTTGATTATAACTTTTCATGTGACAACACTGAAGAAATGACACTTTGCTACAGTGTAAAGCAGTGAGTGTAGAGTGTGTAACAGTGTAAATATGCTGTCCCCTCAAAAATAACTCAACACACAGCCATTAATGGCTAAACTGCTGGCAACAAAAGTGAGTACACCCCTAAGTGAAAATGTCAAAATTGGGCCCAATTAGCCATTTTCCCTCCCCAGTGTCATGTGACTTGTTAGTGTTACATGGTCTCAGGTGTGAATGGGGAGCAGGTGTGTTAAATTTGGTGTCATAGCTCTCACACTTCCTCATACTGGTCACCGTAAGTTCAACATGGCACCTCATGGCAAAGAACTCTCTGAGGATCTGAAAAAAGAATTGTTGCTCTACATAAAGATGGCCTAGGCTATGAGAAGATTGCCAAGACCCTGACACTGAGCTGCAGCGTGGTGGCCAAGACCATACAGCGGTTTAATAGGACAGGTTCCACTCAGAACAGGCCTCGCCATGGTCGACCAAAGAAGTTGAGTGCACATGCTCAGCGTCATATCCAGAGGTTGTCTTTGGGAAGTAGACGTATGAGTGCTGCCAGCATTGCTGCAGACGTTGAATTGGTGGGGGGTCAGCCTGTCAGTGCTCAGACCATACGCCGAACACTGCATCAAATAGGTTTGCATGGCTCTCATTCCAGAAGGAAGCCTCTTCTAAAGATGATGCACAAGAAAGCCCGCAAACAGTTTGCTGAAGACAAGCAGACTAAGGACATGGCTTACTGGAACCATGTCCTGTGTTCTGATGAGACCAAGATAAACTTATTTGGTTCAGATGGTGTCAAGCGTGTGTGGCAGCAACCAGGTGAGGAGTACAAAGACAAGTGTGTCTTGCCTACAGTCAAGCATGGTGGTGGGAGTGTCATGGTCTGGGGCTGCATGAGTGCTGCCGGCATTGGGGAGCTACAGTTCATTGAGGGAACCATGAATGCCAACATGTACTGTGACATACTGAAGCAGAGCATGAGCCCAGAATGTATTCCAGCATGATAACGACCCCAAACACACTTCCAAGACAGCCACTGCCTTGCTAAAGAAGCTGAGGGTGAAGGTGATGGACTGGCCAAGCATGTCTCCAGACCTAAACCCTTTTGAGCATCTGTGGCGCATCCTCAAATGGAAGGTGGAGGAGCACAAGGTCTCTAACATCCACCAGCTCCGTGATGTCATCATGGAGGAGTGGAAGAGGACTCCAGTGGCAACCTGTGAAGCTCTGGTGAACTCCATGCCCAAGAGGGTTAAGGCAGTGCTGGAAAATAATGGTGGCCACACAAAATATTGACACATTGGGCCCAATTTGGACATTTTCACTTATGGGTGTACTCACTTTTGTTGCCAGCAGTTTAGACATTAATTGCTGTGTGTTGAGTTATTTTTGAGGGGACAGCAAATTTACACTGTTACACAAGCTGTACACTCAACACTTTACATTGTAGCAAAGTGTCATTTTTTCAGAGTTGTCACATGAAAAGATATACTCAAATATTTACAAAAATGTGAGGGGTGTACTCACTTTTGTGAGATACTGTATGTATCATTTATCTCATTACAGATAAAATTACAACAAATGTTTCTGTCTTAGATTTTTACATCTAACTTATTACCGATTTCCAAACAGGCGTTTATCGAAGTCACTCCTGTTGCAGCTGAATCTAACTTAGTCATATCGAGCACTACGTAGGGTCTAGAACACCATTATTTTACATCCTTAATACGGTCCATGTTCAGAGAACAGGAAAGGCATTTAGAATAAGGCCTGACAGTGTATTTGTACAGGGCTTCATACTACAGCTTTATTCCTGCATGAAGGTGAGTGGAAGAGGGCACCCACGTTGAGGCAACACTAAACTGCAGTGGAAAAGCAAGCTTAGAAAAGTAAAGCGAGTCGAGTTGAGTCGAGTCGAGCCGCACCGTGTAGCGGAAAAGTGGCTAAACACAAAACTAACTCACACAGCTGCTTTAAGCTCACGTGACTAGTCTACGGGTTGTGTTTATTTACATTTGCATTTATTTGTTTAGCAGATGCTTTTATCCAAAGTGACTTACTTACACTGTAAGATTATTTGTAAAGATTATATACAGTTATGTTTGGGCAAAGTACATCTGAGGAAAAAAGCATTCTCCAAGAGTTCTTTAAGGGCCTGTTGGGGGGAAAATGTGTTTAGCTGTTTTTTAAATACCACACATGAGTCAAAAGTTTGTACACCCCTGACTGTAATGTATGTTTTCCATTTTGTTCTAAAGTGGAATGTGTTTGTTTTTAAACATTAATGAATATTTTAGGAATCACTTTAGGTAATGTGGGGTTCTTTGTTTGTCTCACTAGGAAAACCTAGAGAGGGTTCCATGTAGAACTCTTTTTGTAAGCTAAGAACCCTTAATTATCCTGTGAACCCTTCAAGAACCAAGACAGCAATAGGTTCTATTAAGAAGAATATAATCAGGAATTATTTGGAAATTCTACGACACACTAAACTAGGGTTCTTTAAAGGTAAATTGGATAATTAAATTGGATAATTTTAAATCCTTAATTTAAAAAAAAAAAAAAAAAAGGGGGGGGGGGACAACTAGAGAACCTTTAAAGGTTTGTTTAAAAAAAATGTCTAGTGATTGTTAATGCCATTTTTAAATGTAACAAAAAGGGCTTTGTGTCAAAAATTTGTAATATCTTTTAAGGTTGAAATATTAGTTCTTTAACTTCCAAAAAAGGCTGCATTTTATATTAAAAAGTGACTTCTGTGAATTATAATTGTTAATTAAAATTATTTTTTAAATTTAAAATTCTTTTTAAAACTTTTGTTTTATTCATTCACTTCTTGTGCTTAAATGTGCAATATAATTAAAGCTAACTTGACGTGTAATTACATTTTACATTATTACATAGTTAATATTTTAGTCTACCATTTTTTTCTTCATTCTTCACACACACACAGAGAGAGAGAGAGAGAGAGAGAGAGAGAGAGAGAGAGAGAGAGAGAGAGTTTATTTCTCTGGTTTTATTTTATAACATAAATCTGTTATAAATTGGCAGTCATTACTCTCATACATACTTTGGCAGGATGTTAAAAGCACTTGTTTCTTCATTCATCTTTTCACAAATAACTGAGATCAATCCATCTTTTTTTTTATTTCTTGCTCCCAGGCTTTCTTTTGGCTTCCATTTTTTCCTGTTGATTTCATAATTAGACAGTATTTTGCTGATGTTGTTTGACTTTAGTATAAACTGCTGGTGAGCATTGCGAGAACATGTGTCTGCACATGTGTTGAAACTTGGCAGGATTTTAAAGCACTTGATTCTCCGCCCACTTTTCTTGTGTTTATGTGTTTGAGTGTTCATGTTCGTCAGCTAGCAGAGGTTTTCTTCTTCTGTTTGCTTGTTTTTCCTCTTTCAGGTGCAGCTCAGTAAAACAGGTGAATCTTTAGTTTAGCGTTTGGATGAAGCTACAGTATTTTGCAAAAGTAAAATCCCTCTTGAACATTTCTACATTGTAGTGTGTTACAACCTGGAATTCAAATAGATTTAATTTGGATTTTATGTCATTTACACAAATTAACCCAAGAAGGGTGTGGGGTGGTGCGTAATAAAAAAGTAAAATGCACACACTTATCTTCAACTGTAGTCTTAGCTATAGAAACAACATAATGGAAGATTATGCCATCCAAAATGTTTTCCATTAATCACTTAAATTATGTCATTCAGCAACATTATACATACAGTGCCCTCCACTAATATTGGCACCCTTGGTAAATATGAGCAAAGAAGGCTGTGAATAATTGTCATTGTTGTTAAATCTTTTGATATTTTGCTCATAAAATTCACAAAAATAGTCTGCCCTCATGGATATCAAATAATTGCAAACAAATCACAAGTTAATCACAAAAAATATCTTTGTTAAATATAGGTGTGCAACAATTATTGGCACCCCTATGAATTCATATAAAAATATATATATTTGAAGTATATGCCCATTGATATTTTTTTTTTAAATTTTAGTACACCTGGGTGACTAGGAACAGGAAATTGTTCAACCATGACTTCCTGTTTTACAGGGGTATAAATTTGAGGTAACACATAGGCCAAATTCCCTTAGGCATTCGTAAAATTGGGTAAGACCAAGAAATATAGCTGTGATGTGCACCCCACAGTTTTCTATGGGTTTCAAGTCAGGGGACTGGGATGGCCATGGCTGGGCCTTGATTTTGTGGTCAGTAAACCATTTTTGTGTTGATTTTGATGTATGTTTTGGATAGTTGTCCTGCTGGAAGATCCAACCACGGCCCATTTTAAGCTTTCTGGAAGAGGCAGTCAGGTTTTCATTTAATATCTGTTGACATTTGATAGAGTCCATGATGCCATGTATCCTAACAAAATGTCCAGGTTCTCTGTCAGAGAAACAGCCCAAAAACATTAAAGAGCCACCACCATATTTAACCGTGGGTAAAACCACCTCTGGTGTTCATTTCCAACAAGCTATATTTTGGTTTCATCTTACCACAGACCCCGATCCCATTTGAAGTTCCAGTAGTGTCTAGCAAACTGAATGCTTGTGTTTGTTTTTGGATGAGAGTAGAGGCTTTTTTTCTTGAAACACTTCCAAACAAATTGTGGTGATGTAGGCGACTTTTTATTGTAGTTTTTTTGTACTTTCAGATTGTAGTTTTGGAGACTTTCTGACCCCAAGACAAAACTAACTTCTGCAATTCTCCAGCTGTGATCCTGGGAGATTTTTTGGCCACTCAAACCATCCTCTTCACAGCGCGTTGAGACATTATAGACACACGTCCTCACACGTCACACTTCCCATTTTGTGAAGCTCAACAACCTTTTGCTGCACATCACAGCTATATTCCTTGGTCTAATCCATTGTTATGAATGACTAAGGGAATTAGGCCTATGTGTTACCTCATATTTATGCCCCTGTGAAACAGGAAGTCATAGTTGAACAATTTCCTGTTCCTATTCACCCAGATGTAATCAAATGTAAAATATAAATGGGAATATACTTCAAATATATTTTCCTCATATGAATTCATAGAGGTGCCAATAATTGTTGCACATCTATATTTAACAAAGATATTTTTGATGAACCTGTGTTGTGTTTGCAATTTTTTGATACCCATGAGAGCAGAGTATTTTTGTGTATTCTTTCTGACAAAAGATCAAAATGAAAAAAAAAAATTCACAGCCTTCTTTTCTCATATTTACCAAGGGTCCCAATATTAGTGGAGGGCACTCTATTTGCCATACTGCTATGGGTTTGGAGAGTTTGACATATCCAGTAAGACATTTTACCACAGACAGAAGAGCAAACATTAATTTCGACTACAGATATTTTTTTGTTTGTTTTACAGGAAATATATCAAACGTGAGATGTATAATATTTAATGAGATTGCATCAATTTTTTGTTGTTGTTGTTAAATGTGTTGGTTTTTTTGTTGTTTGTTTGTTTTGGGGTTTTTTTTTGCATATGTTCTGTAGCTAGTTAAGAGTAATTAAGGCAATCAGCAGGAACTCAATGTAACAACACCAACCAGCAGAGTAACTTGGGTGATGTGAGGTAGAAAAATGGCTAGCATAGCAGTGTGGAACCTGAGAAGACTTGGGTGTTCTCTATTTTTAAGAGTGTATTTTTGCAGCGCTGGTGCAAAAAATAAAGAGGCAACACCATACATACACCATACATGTCTTGGCTAAATGATTACATCTGAATAATGGGAAAATTAGTTAAATTACATTCTTAGATGAACTATCTCGTTATTCTGTTCTGCAATAAGCAAAATCTGTTGTTGTTGTTGTTGTTGTTTTTAAACACTGATGCTTTTGCAGGTTATTAAAAGTCCTTGTTTTCTTGTTAGTCTTTTCAAACGGGGGTTGGACAGAGCTTGGTGGTTTCTGTAGGAAAACGTTTGATCTGCAGGAAGACAGAAGTCAGCATTTCTGATTTCCTAAATGGGGGCAAGGTGTGGTTAGTACATTTGTGAGTTTTGCAATTTTATATTGTCGGTTCTGGATAACATACAAACTTCAAAACAGCCTTTGAAGAAACCAAAGCGTTCACCTGTTTTATTAATATTTTCCTTAGGGCCAAAAAAAAAAGAGATGATGATCACACAAACACATAAAGAGAGGATATAAAGGGGGCCAACAATCTGATCCACTAAAAATGTACTCTTAAGCATACAACACAGACATAATTCAATAGTAATATGATTTACATTGAAATGAAGTGGGATGGATAGCTAGCTAGCTAGATAGACAGACAGTGCTGAGAGGAAGTGTGGTGTGTGGATTTGTCGCTGAGTTTTTTTATCCACATCACTCACACTTTCACTGGAGTAAACACACACACACACACACACACACACACACACACACACACACACACACACACATCTGTCTGCTTTAAATGTTCACCAATTAACTGAACTTTCTACAAACCCAAAGTTTTATCGATTCATGCCTCTTCAAAGAGCACAGAACTTCAGAGTCTTTCATGTGACCGTGCTGAAAAAGACTACCTAGCTTTCTTATTGTCTTGGCTTGTTTTCCAGCCTGGCCTTGAGCCAGAAAGATATAGAGCAGTGTGTGTGTGCTACATTTCTTAGAGTGGCTAATATCTTTCTCAGATTGCCGCATCGTTGGAGGCCACTTTCTCTCTCCCTGTCTGTCTGTCTCTGTTTCTCTCTGCAGGTGTGTTCAGACACACTCCAAGCGATTCCTCTCTGCCACCTAAGCAGAAAAAATAACAAAAATTCTGTGGATTAAGGTGCATGCAGGTACTAACAGCTCCTGGAAGTCGTTTGGCAGGATGTTTCATGCTCTTTCCAGATGATTTCAGGACATGTTTCAGCAAAAAAAAAAAAAAAAAAGCAAAGAAACCTTACGCAAGTTGCTTTACCATTTTAAGAACTAGATTTAGATTTCTAATAAACGAGTCAGGAGCAACAGCAGCAAGGAAAGGTGACATGGGGAAGAAACCTTGAGAGGAAAGAGCAGCTCTTAGCTACATATCTACCGTTAAACACATTTCACTTGCTATAGTCTTGATGACAGACAGGCAGACAGAAAGACAGTCAACCAGATAGATAAATAGATAGATTGAAGTAATGGCACCCTTGCCTGTGTGGCTCCTTAGTAAAATTTTCAGGCTCAATAATTCACTGAAGAGAGAAACACACATTTTAACATCAAATCAGAGACGCTTGGATTTGTTTCAAAATTGGTTATCTCAATTTTGAGTACTTTATTACTTGTGCCTTTCAACTAGTCACCCTGGCTTCGGATTTGTCAAGCTGCAGTGAGTCAAGCTGTTTGAGAAGCAGTTTTATTGTTATTGATTGTTTGGTTCCAGTTTTGCTCTCTTGGACGGATGGCTGTGGCACCATCAGAATTCGAACTTGCAATCTCCAAATGATCACCTGTCACATAGGATTAGCAAAAATATTGTTTACTTGCAGAGTACACCTGCATTTGACCGCACCATTTGTCTGTTTTGTCTCCTTGTCTTTGACAGCAGTATTTATGTATTGTAATGCATAAACCTTCTCATAAATCTTCTGTAGCAACTTCCTTCTTAAAGTCTTAAACATCACAAACACGCTAAAGACGTTTCCTTTTATTCCAACAAGCGTATTTAATGCTAAACTGCAGATCATTATCCTCTCTGACATTTTAAAGTATGTGCTGGACATGTGTGATTAACGGCCATAAACTTGTTCGTGTTCACTACCAAGGCTCATGTTTGATTTTGGACAAATCATCATGAACACGTAGAGTTCAGCTATAGGTCTGACGATAATATTGGCAACCACACCTGGACTCCTCAAGGAGTCGGAGAGAGACAGACAGACAGACACATATATACACACACACACACACACACACACCTGTTCTTACACACCTGAGAGACCATCGGCTTGTTCTGAGCCAAGCGAGAATTTAGTGAAGATCAAAGACTCTAAGAATGAATTGCTGATGATGGCGCTCCCCTCCTCGCAGACACATATCCTCATCCAAACAGAGGGTTTAAAGTGTTCGATAATTATATCAGCTAAAGTGTGTGTGTGTGTGTGTGTGTGTGTGTGTTAACCTTTTCCACAGAAATTATGCTGGTATTCAGTATGGCAGTTATATCCATAGCATTTTTACAGTTTTCTGAAAGGAAGTTATTCGAACATGCTCCAATTTTTTTGGATTTGAGTGATGATTATGTCAAGAAAAAGACTTTGCTAAGCTTCTAGAGTAAACAATTATACTACAAGTTCTTTCTTTAGTAAGAGATCTTTCACATTTAGCTAAAAAATGTAAGAATCTAAACACAAGGTCTATATAAAGTTTTTAAAAAAGGGGGGGGGGGGGGTATGTTTTTGGATTTCATAAATAAGAAACATCATTGTGTAATGGCTTGAACATCTATGAAATGCCACACATTTCCCCTAACAAAATTTAATCTAATGCACCAATAAACCACAGCCCTGCTGAATTTTGGATTCTGATTGGTCAGAATAATATTAATGTATTTGTGCTAATATGGTATTGTTTCTGTAGTAACAGTGACTTCACAGGGGCTTGTATGACAAATGCTCCCAATAAACGTAGTGAAAAAATCACTGATATGGTGAAGTTTTCTGTGAGGGGCTATTGATTTAACATTTATGGAAGGAGTCCACACTTGGTCAAAGTCAAAAGAAAGTTTTTTGTCAGAGTATGAGGTAAGTTTTCCGACATCATCAGGACAGAGGAGTTTTTATGTTTTGCACAAGCTGTGGCTTTTTCTTATTAACTATAAGAGAGAGGGAGAAAAATGAGAGTCTGGTGAGGGATCGACTGTTTATAGCTGCTATAAGTGAGAACAGGAACTAAAGTTTCACAGAGGTCCACAACATTCAATGTAACTGGATAAAAAGTGTTACGTCTTTCTTTAATATATAAAAAGCTAAAATTCTTGGCATTGCTGTGGTATAAGAGGTGTAAAACATTTGGGAATGTGCTGTTATAGAAAAATAATCCACTTTGATGTGGTAACAGTAACTTTGCTTCATCATACCACCCTGTCGCTCATTATTTGACTATAAGTGACTTGTGTCATTTAAGTTTGTTTAGTTAAATGACTCATTTATGTTCATTCACAGATTCATTAAGTTGCACGGATTGCACAATTGTGCAGCGAACAAAGAGCTTGAACAGTGTACAAATCTTCAGCTCTGACTGAAAAAGCATAAATGGGACTCAATGGATTCACTGAATACAAGAGTGAATCTCAATCATGAAAGGAGTCACTGAATCAGTGACTTCATGGATCTTTCCGAAAAAGTTATAATAGTATAATGTAAATGTTAAAGCTATTTGATTTACTGATGACTTATGACTTACTGATGCTAAGAAAATAGCACAGCAGAAAGTAAAGAACAACTCCATGCATGCCTGATACTGATTTGTTCACTTTTGTGACTCATTGTAAATTAAACATTTTAAAGCAGTACTTTCACACTCAGCAGGCTAACAGCTCATAGCTTCAGTCCATTATCTGAAAACTTGCACGATTTCCTCACCAGTGGCACGGCTGATTTAAATCCCTCCAGACGATCAGTATGAACCCATCAGCAGTGTCTGAGGATGAGCACACACTCAGTCATTAAAAGCTATGAGTGTTTGTGTATGTGTGTATTAGGCTCAAGCTTCAACAAGCCCTGGTGGAAATGAAGCATCAAATCCCTGCTAAATTCCTCTAATAGTCGCGCAGCAGCAGCAGCTTGCTCTCGTCTGTGTTTTTAAACTCCCTAATTACATTCTCTCTGCATCTAGTTTGCCTACAGGCTCTTGATGAGAGAAAGAGCTCAAGAGGTCTGCAGACTGCCACCATGAAGCAGTATATCTGTTATTCTAAAATCTGTGAAGTTATTACCCGAGATAACAAATTTCATGGAATTTTTTATATTTCACACTTATAGCTCAGAAAAATCTGGCAAAGTTATAGATTCTAACCTTTCACTTAATATAATTAATATAATAAAAATTAAAGTAAATAAAAGATATAAATCCAATCGGAACCAAAAAGTAACACTCCAAATAATAAATAAAAATGAGACATACAAAATGAATTTTAAAAAACACTTCAAATAACACTACAAAATTTGTCAGCAATAGTTTTTATTTCGCCTCTAGAGGCCGCTCTTGTACTGTATAATGACAGCGGACCCTTCTCAGTGGCACTGACAACCGGGTAAAACAATTGCTGTGGATTTTTGCTGATAACCGATAGTTCCAGCAATCAATTATGGGTGCCGATTAATCATCAAACCAATCAATTAGTCGACCTCTAGTCTCAACCAATACAATACTTAAAAATAAGCATTAACATGAGCACTGTGTGATGCATTTACACCATTCATTCATTCATCCTTAGTAACTGTCTGGTCAGGGCTATGTTGGCAGGATTATACAAAAAAATGATCCTGTCCACATATATAGTACAGTCCAATTATAAAGTGGAGTGATGTAGCTGAGGTTGAGGAACTGCCAGAGCCATGTTATGCTGACACTGTTGACGTTTCTATGTCTGGTGATTTACTGTTCTCCAAAAGAAAGGAATAGTTTCATTGCATTACACCACTAATTTATAGTGTATATACAGTCATGTGGAAAATAAATAAATAAGTACACCCCATGGCAATTGTTCACATCTTTGGCATATTTAGACAAGCAAACATTTGGTCATCTTTGAAACAGTGTCTATTAATAAAGTTACTCTTTAGAACTTGTTGAACTCTTTGTTCAAAGTTGATAGTTGAAAAAACCCACAAGAAAAATAGCTTTTCCAATCATTTATTCAACAAAACTATTAATAGATGTGATACCCTTCTGTGGAAAAAGTAAGTACTTCTTGGCATCAGAAGCTAGTACTAACCCTTTCACAGAAATAACTTCTTGTAGGCGTTTTGAATAATTGTTCACCAGTGTCTTTCATCAGCTTGCTGGAATTTTTGACCACTCTTCCATGCAATATTCTTTTAGTTGCAAAATGTTTGAGGGTTTTCTTGCATGTACTGCCCGTTTCAAATCCTCCCACAACATTTCAGTAGGATCCTTGGTAGATTTGCTAGTGTGCTTAGGATCATTATCCTGTTGAAAGGTCCACTTTCGGTTCAACGTCAACTTTTGGACAAATGGCCTCACATTATCATCAAGCACTCTTTGATATGATGCAGAATTCATAGTTGAATCAATGACTGCATTGGCACCCCATCCAGGGTGTACCCAGTCTTGTGCCCAAAGCTCCCTGGGATAGGCTCCAGGTTCCCAGTGACCCAGTAGGATAAGCGGTATAGAAAATGGATGGATGGATGGATCAATGAATGCAAGTTGTCCAGTCCCTGAGGCAGTGAAGCAACCCCAAAACACAACATTTCCACCACTGTGGTTCACAGTTGGTATGAGGTGCTTCTCCTGAAAAGCTGTCTTTGGTCTGCACCAAACATGTCTGCTGTTACTGTGGCCAAACAACTCTATCTTTGATTCATTTGTCCAGAATGACCAGACTGCACTCTCCCAGTATTTTATAGGCTCATCCAAATTAGTTGTAGCAAACTTTAAACGAGATTCAACATGCCTTTTCTTTAGTAATGGTGCCTTGCGAGGTGAGTGTGAGCAGTGGAGTGCATTGCCTATTGTTTTCTCTGTGACGATGGCACCTGTTGCCTCCAAGTGTTTCTAGACCTCTTTCCGAGTGGTCCTTGGCTTCTTGGGCTACTCTTCTGATTATTCTTCTGACTGCCTGGTAAGAAATCTTGCGTGGAGCTCCTGTGCGTGACTGGTTGATGATGGAGTGATGTTGCTTAGACTTGCAAATAATGGTCCCAATGGCACTTACTGGAAGATTCCAAAGTTTTGAAATACATCTGTATCCGATTCCATCAATATGTTTCACAACAATAAGGTTGCGAAGGTCTTGTGAGAGCTCTTTGCTTTTACCCATCATGAGATGTTTCTTGTATGACACCTTGGTAACGAAAAACCTTTTTATACACCATCAATTTTCTAACCCAGCTGATATTAATTTGCACAGACAGAGGGTATAATTACTTACGGATTTCAGTTGGTTCCTTGCCTTGGAGAACTGCTTTTTCTTAGCGTGTTCAATACTTTTTTCCTGTGTCATTCCACTTTATTACACATAACTTCATTTATGGACTTTAATGTTGTGAATACTGATGTCTGGTGAAAATTTCATGTGAATTACCTCATTGGAAATACATTTACTGAAAAAAATGTTGATGCATCCAATACTTATTTCCCCCACTGTACATCATTTCCACTTGAGGATGGGTGTCACGTACATTTATGTCAGACTTCCACTTCTGTGATCAAACACTAGCTAGCAAACTCAGTAATAATTTGAAGACATGTACACTTCTTGATGCAAAGAAAAGTATTGATAAAACACACAGATCAGTACTTCTGTAAATGGCCGATTTATCTTTGTTACCTTATGAACCAGCTAATTCTCTTTTGTAAAGATTTGCAATGCAAAACAGTTCTCCTTTTGCTATGAAGGTTACCAGCTGCTTCAATAGAGCATGCTAAACTTAAGCTAATATTAACATTCTAAATAACAACTTCTCTGAAAATTCCTGCAGTAGAATACTTTGCTCTTCTTCGTTATATTCTATGTCAGACTCCAGGTTTGTATTATGCAACTTAAAATATTTTAAAACACTGTTTATGAATTTTAATGACTAGTGTATAGTACAGGTGTGATGTTCAGAGTAAAAAAATCACTTGAAACACATAGTAAAGACATGAACTTAACATTTTTATTTGTACTTGTTTTGGATTTAAATATTGAATTCTAAGAATATTTTTAGAACTTTGTCATAAATACACTTAACATAGAACCTTCTATGTAATAGTGTCTTACATAGGTATGCGCCCTTACTGACAGATACCACACACAGCCTGAAAGTTAATGGTTCACTGGCAGATGTCTGACACACACACACACACACACACACACACACACACACACACACACACACACACACACACATTGTGTAAAAAGAGCCACACAGCTGTACGAGAAGCTGCTGTGGGTCAGTGGGTGTGAGAGACGCAGTGAGGGAGGCAGGATTAAATCCTGAAGAAACTCAAACACACACACACACACACACACACACACACACACACACACACACACACACACACACAAACACACACATCAAGCCAGACGAACAGGAACCAGACTAAAGTGGGCAATTACAAATGTATTCCATTAAATGAGATTAAGGGGCAGTGAACAGAAAGCATAGCTGTACGCCCGAGCTGGACAACTTTCAGAGATCATCCGCACCGCATCCGCCTCTGAATCCCCCATAACACACTAACACGCACAGAGAGAGAGAGAGAGACAGAGAGAGCACTAAACTTTCTCTTGTAGATCAATGGAAAAAGACACCACAGAACATCTGAAGAGGCATCTTTGCCACTTGTTAATGGAACAGTTACATTTCACATATATACTGAAAGTTTCTAAAGACAACACTTGTGATCATGTAGAAGACATAAATATTATGGACTTATGCACATCCACCGGTCAGTAAGTAATCAATGCATAGAACAGGAACCTCATTCAGTCCCTGTAGGATGTTACAATTTTGTGATCACAGAAATTAATGCAAAATCAAGTAAACTCTGACAATATTCAGAGGAGCTTGCAATTTTTCAAAACTACCACAGATTTGGGCCAAGTCAAATCATATGACGTCCTCACAACATGCATTCAGTCAAAGCCCACTTCAATTCACATGCGTCTAACATGAGTATCGCTAAAAAGTCTCATTTACCAACAAACATCACTGTGAAAGAGTGTGAAAATCAATTTCATGCAATTGCAATTTCATCAATTCAACTTGCATCGCAAATTTTGAAAAAAGCCGCAACAAACACACACAAAAAAAAAAACAGTGAAATCCTGTACAGACTGCTCTTTGGCTTTGGACTTGACTTGGATATGAGGGTGATGAAACTATTTCTTTTCTGTGAAATTTTACATTTTAATCAACAACTATTTATTTAAAAAATTAAATACATTTGTATATTGGAATTAACTTCATTATCTTCATTTGTTAGAAGCAAGAAGCTAATAAGAATAATAATATGCAGAAAATGAAAATAGTCATCATCTTATTAAAAATCACTAAAAACCATAAGACATACAGAAAAATCCACAATGCTATGATTTGTTGATTGTGGCCTCTGAATTAAATTGCTCAGTGCACTGACTGACTGAGATGTGTGGTTAACAAGATACTTTGATGTTTTCCCTGACAGTCTGAAGCATAACTCTTCAGACTTGCTATTGGGATCAGAGTTTTTATTAAGTTTTATTTTTTCTGATCCAATTTCACCCCTGACATAAAGTTCAGCTTAGAAAATCCTTCAGCCAATTTTTAACGTGTTCGAGGTCTTTGTCTGATTTATTTAATTTCTTTTCTGAAAGGAGCTCAGCCCAGTTTTCCACTTAAAGTACTCGGAGGAATAATTCTGCAGTAACAACAACTCATAAGAGCTCCTCAAGGTCATCAGAGGACCTTCAGAGAGCCTGCTCTCAAGAGAAAAGGGAAAAAAATAAGAGCACTGATGGCTAATGTTGAGGGGGAAAAAATAATTATAATAATAGTAGTAGTAATAATAATAATAATAATAATAATAATAATAATAATAATAATAATAATTGTAGCTACCACGTAAACCATACACACATTAAAGAAAAAAAAATGTTATAAACAATCTGACTGAAGATTCTAGCTATAATTTCATTTAGGAACTGGACTGATATCAGGTAAAATATTATCCACTGATTATTGTGAATTAGCACTAAAAGACAAGGAGTGCTATTCGGCTAAACTAACACTTTCAAATGGTGTGACTCTAGAAAATCCTTATGGCTTATGCTTAAGTTGAGTACGTCTTGTTACAAATTTCTATGTCTGAAACACATTTAAAATATATTTTAAACAGGAGGGAAGCTATTTAGCACCTTGCTGTGACCTTGACCCTGTTGTACCCATCCCAAAATCAGTTCATCTGCTGGTTAGAATAATGATTCCATCTAAATCTTACAAACATTTAACTACTCATTCTTGCACTAATGAGAATGAGACGAACGCACAGAGACATTCCACCACCTAGTGATAGAAGTGTGTGTATGTATGTATGTGTATATATACATACACACACACACACACACACATATATACACATAATATATATATATATATATATATATATATATATATATATATATATATATATATATATATATATATATACACATATATATATATATATACACACACATATATATATATATATATATACATATATATATATATATATATATATATACACACATACAATATATATATATTTTATATTATATATATATACACACATACTATATATGTATATATATATATATATACACATATATATACACACGTTATACACACACACACACATATATATATATATATATATATATATATATATATATTTTTTTTTTTTTTTTTTTTTTTAAAGCAGTTTTCCTTGTGGGGTCCAGCCAAATATCCTAAAAAGGTAAGCAAGTATGTAAGCAAGTAATTAATTAATAAATTATTTAATTATTTAATTATTATTTATTCAATAGATACATCAATAAATAAATGCATCTGTATCCTTGTGGTGGGACATATGGTCCCCACCAAGATATATAAACACGCCCACACACACTTTCATCCAACACCAAGGAACACCAAGACTAGTATCCCAACAATATTTTAAAAAGTACTTTGTACTTGTTTGAAAAAAGGAGAAATTTGCAGAACTAACACATTCGTGATCATGTGTGTGTGCCTGCGTGTTTCTTACATTCTGTTTGATAATAATTAACAAGCGCTACCAATACTTAAAATAAGAATAGTTGTTAAAGAAATATCAGGACCAAATTATAATTGCCAATACTACATTAATAATTACTTACTCTAAATTTAAAAACGAATATTTTCACAGTTAATATCAAAATATCTCATAAGAGAATGAGTGCACGTTAAAGATTCGTTTAATATTGTGTAAGCATTATATTATCACCTTTCTAACACACTCAGGTTGTACTGTTGTGTTGAACTGCCCTCTACTGGACATTTTTTTTCTCTCCATTGTATATGGTCAATACATCATTGAACTTGGCTGAAAACTGCTGCTTTTATTATAAAAAATAATGATGCACACAGAAACATGACAACAGATGAAGCTAATATTAAATTTACTGTAAACATCTTAAAGTACAAGCTACAGTAGGTCTAGAAGAAAACTATTAACTTGAAAAAACAATTACTTTTTTGTTGTCGCTTATAAATGATAAAACGCCAAAAACTAGACACCATTTCCATGTAATCACCATACTGTATAGTATTAAGCTGTTGGTTTTTGGGTTTTTTTTTTTTTTTTAGTTTTGCATTAAAGCTACAAAAAGCTAACAGTAAACAAACAAACAAAAAAGATTACAGCCACCAGTTTAGCGTGATGCATATCTAAATTCAGGTATAAATACTGGCTACACAAATTATACAAGATTATGCAAATTCCTTTTGCTTTAACCATCAGTTTATTAGGAGATGCTTGGATATATTGGTTTACATGTTGTACACACATTCCTAAAACATTAATCAGACTGATTGAGAAACAAAAAGCATCAGAGTGAAATCCCTAAAAATAGACAGATGTACATCTAATTATTAGCTAAACTACAATCCGTACATTTCCACACCTGATTACATTCTGCAGTTTATAGCCCTCTATAGAGAAAAATTGGCAACAAACCTCATCCATGAATGTACTGAAATGTACTGACTGTAGTTTAAACCCAGCACTATGAACCACTTTGATAAAGTTTTTAACTACAAAGATTTTTGTGGGTTTTTTGTTTGTTTTTGTTTTTTGTCGTCAAGGAAGCATTTCATTTTAGAAAATTAACAATAAGGTATTAAGAAGTGATAATTGCTACATTAACACATGGTATCATCATGTTTGTTTATTACAAGGCATCAGTGTATCCAGACCTGCCAACCTCGAAGAGTAATAATGCTTTGTCCCATATATTTTCCAAAATTGTTCATTTTTAAATTTGTTGTCTAAAGTTTTCTTCCTCTTTCATCCAAATCACTTTCCTTTAATACATTCCTTTATTATATTTAATATATAACAAACACAGTTAACTGTTATACTAACTGTTAAACTGTTTAACTTATTATATACATGTCTATTGTGAACTAAGTGAACAGACACTTAATTTATTTCAAGTTAATGAACTCAAAACATTCTCCTTTTACCATGACAGACAGTGAGGACATCTTTCATGTGGGAAAATGTGAAGAAGACTCTTCAATGTGTAATTTTTATGTATTTTTAAGTGATAATGTGTATCAGCATATTCCTATGCAATGTAAGGTAAAGGTTGGCAGGTCTGGGTTCTCATGTTCATCACTCCATCTCTATTTGTTTCTTCAAGGCAGGAAGCGATTGCGACAACACAGAAAATTGCATTATATTCATTTCTTCTTTCTTTCTCTCTCAAATTCAGCAATCTGATTAAAGATATCCAATAAATTGGTGGGTACATTCTTTTTCTGGTTTCCCTCCCAGGCTTTGCTCACATCACTGTAGCTTATTTGACGATCATTCCCTTCCCTGACCTCTGACCTCCCATGGCTTCCAGATTTATAAGAGTCTGATCTACGAGAGTCAGATGAGTGAGAATTGCGCGAGTCAGATGTGCGAGAGCTGGATTTCCGCGAGTCGAAATCACGTGAGTCAGATTTGCGTGAGGTTTCTGAATAGGCCGAGGAGGAGGAATCCTTCCTACAGGAAGTGATGCGTGCATTTCTACAACTTTCCTGTTGAGTGCTGTGTTCATCTTCAGATCTTCTGCGATCTCTATATGTATCTTTGTCCCGGCCATTTAATCCGCTGAAGCACTCATTTTGACCCTTGACCTTCCTGTCCTCAGTCTCAGGGCTCCGGGTGAAGGGGTCGTCTTCAAACCTACCTTCTCTGCTTTTTTCATGAGAGAGTGTTCGGTTTTCGGCTCTGTTCTCTCCATCCAGCAGTTTAATGAGGGTTTGTTTCTCATTAATGAAGGATGCTGAGGTGTTAGCAGGAACAGGGTAGTGCTCCTCCTCATCACGTGACGAAACCCTTTGCTTGTGTTTTTTACCACTGTGAGAGGAGCGTCTACGTTTGTGCTTTCGCTTTTTGGGTTTTTTGCGACTGGACAAGTCATCACTGGAGGAATCAGAGCTTGAGGACGTCTCTGACGTGGAGTCATACCTCTTCCTTTTCTTTTTCATCCTGGATAGAAGTCAATTTTATGGACTCCTTAATTCTTTAAAAAGTGTGCAATCAATAGTCATTTTAAAATTCCAATTGAACATAATTAAGCTATTACACAATAATAATGTTTGATTAGAAATGGTTTCATATATTTCCTTTCGATAAAAAAGGCCTTAGAACCTACACCTTCACTTTCATTATAAATACAAAGAAACATGAACATGCATGACAAGCAGTTTGGATATGCCCCATCACAATTAGCTAGCCATCTAGTTAGCTTATCAAGATAGCTCACCACTGTCAAAGCTCCCAGAACCAGTAGGATTTGCTTCATCTTCTCACTGAATCATTTATCATCAACCAACAATAGCAAATAATAATACTTCAATGTTACCATGACAAGTTAGCTAACTGGAAGGTTTCTGTGGCTAACCATCATTCCCTACTAATTATTGCAAAATGAACTGTTATAATTTCATGCCATTGAATCTTTTTAGTGACATCACAAGCTGAGCTCATATACTGCCCCACCCCCAAGTCAGTTTCATAACACATGGCTAAGAAAATCTCCGTTGTAGACAGAAATCTGACCCAAATAACCAAGCTAAAAATAAATAAATGATAAATAAATAAATAAATCAGAATCAATATCCAAGAGGATATTGTGCCATAGAGTTCAGGGGGAGTTTAAACACTACAAATACAGTAATCATAACCATGGTCAGATACTTGTGTAAAAAGTAGGAATAAATACAAAAATGCAGAACCAGACTCCAATCTGTGTGTGAGTATCAGTCATTACCTTTTTTCTTCTTTTAAGATCTTACGTAATTTTTCTGCGCTCGTCTCCGCAGTTAGTTGCTTTTCCTTCTCCTTTGCAGCCTCCTCGGCTTTCAGTTTAAGAGTTTTCTTTAAAGCGGTCAATTGGCACAGTGGAAATTAAAAACCACGTACAAGTGATAAATCAGGCATGCAGGGACATGCAGTAATTTTTTTTTTTTTGCAAGATGGCCATAGATGACAATTCCAGCAGACCGTCAACATTTCAAACATCAGGACATGACAGGACATCAAGAACGTAAGAAAGCATTGTGCGATTTTAAGAATGTACAGAAGACAGACAAAGGTACAGTTACCAGCCAGCACAAGCAGCAGAATACAAACCAGTGTTGATTCAGTCCAAACAGGGTTTTCCAGAGATGGCGTTTGTGCCGAACCGGTGTAATTAGGATTGAGGGTCCAACAGCAATCAGAGTTCAACATCCCAAGTCAAAAGACACACACAAACAACAAAAATATTTCATCAGTGTAACAAGACACAAGGTACATTTCTAAATGTAATTATTTATAACTTTCCAACAAATTTCATAAAACCTGTCAAAAAACAACTTTATCAAACAGTTTGCACCACCCTGAGCCTCAGAGTCTCTATAACCTGCTTTATAAATATTATATTTACTGTAAGGCTGCACATCTGCAGTGTAAAGCTGTAGTTAAAAACCTACACTGTAAATCTGCACATCTGCAGTGTAAAGCTGTAATGTAAACCTACATTGTAAAACTGCACTGTAAAGCTACACATCTGCAGTGTAAAACTGTAATGTACCATACGTTACACTGTAAAGTTGTAAAACTGCACCGTAAACCTGCACATCCGCAGTGTAATTCTGTAATGTAAACCGACATTGTAAATCTGCACATCTGCGGTGTAAAGCTGTAATGTACTGTATGCTACACTGTAAAGTTGTAAAACTGTACTGTAAAGCTACACATGTGCAGTGTAAAACTGTTATGTAAGCCTACACTGTAGAGCTGCACTGTAAATCTACATTGTTTTTTCCAAACAATCAGTTCCATCATTATCACATAAGAAAAAAAAGTTGGAAATACAATGCTATGCCTACAGCCTATGTTGAAAAATTGTTAAACACCTGACAAATAGGAGGAGTGTTTTTCTGACAGGTGATGCATGTGGACATGTTCCAGCTCACCTGGATGTGCATCTGCAGCTTCCTCAGTGCTTCCTTCGCTTCATGAAATGTGTCATCTAAAGCTATTGCTTTCTTATAAAGCCCTTCTGCTGTAATCAGCTTTTCCTCTTCCTCCAGCCTGAGGAGTAGAGACCAGACATCAACCGCACATTTAAACAATTATTTCTTATTAGGATAAGATTCCCAGACTTCCAAAAACTATCAATTAGCATGCACAAAATGTATACATTTTTACATTGGCAATTCGCACAACCAATGGAAAGTTTAAATCTTATAAAATAAAAAATCCATTTCACTTGCTTTACATCTTAGCACTGTCTTAAATAGTGTGTAAATGATTCCTAGACGTAAACATTATTTGGCGACACTATGAATTTAAGCAAATCATTATTTACTTACCCAAACCCAGTTAGCATTGTATATATTGTTATATAACTGGCTTATTTAGAGAGATATGAGCTCACTTTGCTCAATTCTCCCTATGGAGCTCCTAATCTTGAATACAGTGCCCTCCACTAATATTGACACCCTTGGTAAATGTGAGCAAAGGCGGCGGTAAAAAAAAATGTCCATTGTTTAAACTTGTGAAATTTTGTTCAAAAAGATTAACAAAAATACTCTGCTCTCATGGATATCAGACAATTGCAAACACAACACAGGTTTAGAAAAATACCTTCGTTAAATATAGGTGTGCAACAATTATTGGCACCTCAATGAATTCAAATGAGAAAAATATATTTGAAGTATATTCCCATTGATATTTTACATTTGTTTTAGTACACCTGGGTGACTAGGAACATTAAAGTGTTCAATCATGACTTCCTGTTTCACAGGGGTATAAATATGAAGTAACACATAGGCCAAATTCCCTTAAGCCTAGTTCACAGTAAACGATTTTAAACCAAATTTGCAAGTCGCCGAGCTCACCAACAAAAACCACTTGATCAGAGGCAGCTCGGCGAGCAGTAAGCATCACCAATCAGCAGTCGATCGTTATGTGTTAGAGGCTCGCTGACACATCACCACACAGATATTTGGCATGATAAATATCAGGACCTGTCAGGCGACTCCATATCCCGTGGTGTGAAAAGTGTCGTCACGTTGATTGCAGCAATGAGCTACAGCCAATGAGAGAGCAAGGCATGGGGTGGGGAAGGGAAACCCGCAAAACCTTTTTACTCACCTCCAACTTTCTCTGTAGCACACACAATTCCTGCTGCCCATTTGTGCTAATCCATTCTTTCATCCACTTTTATTTGTCTCTCATACCACTTTTTTCTGTCCTACATCCATCTTCAAATAAACAACTCAGACACGTTTCACGTGTGGTTTTCGCGTCATATATCTGTGTCACTTCTCATGTGTGTTTTCGTGACAAAACGTTGTCTGGACACCAGACAGAGTCGTCAGGTGACAGAGTCGTTGTCAGGTCGTGTAGTGTGTGACCCCCTGTCGCCGAGCAATAACATAGTGTGAAAACCACAACGACTTCAAGACTCCCGATTACAAGAGGAAAAAGTTGTGTAGTGTGAGCTTAGCCTTAGTCATTCATAAGAATGGGTAAGAACAAGGAATATGGCTGTGATGTGCACAAAAGAAAGATTGTTGAGCTTCACAAAATGGGAAGTGGCTATAAGAAAACAGTACAATCACTGAAAATGCCCATTTCCACCATCAGGGCAATACTTAAGAAGTTCCAGTCAACTGGAAATGTTATGAATCAACCTGGAAGAGGATGTGTGTCTAAATTGTCTCAACACACTGTGAAGAGGATGGTTCGAGTGGCCAAAAAAAAAAAACCATCTCCAAGGATCACAGCTGGAGAACTGCAGAAGTTAGCTGTATCTTGGGGTTAGAAAGTCTCCAAAACTACAATCCAAAGTCACCTACATCACCACAAGTTGTTAGGAAGGGTTTCAAGAAAAAAGCCTCTACTCTCATCCAAAAACAAGCTCAAGCATTCAGTTTGCCAGACACTACTAGATTGGGTTCTATGGTCAGATGAAACCAAAATAGAGCTTGCTGGAAATAAACACCAGAGGTGGTTTTGGCGCACACAGAGAGGTAGCCATATGGAAAAGTACGATAATGGTTTACTGACCAAAAAATCAAGGTCCTGCCATGGCCATCCCAGTCCTCTGACTTGAAACCCATAGAAAACCTGTGGGGTGAACTGAAGTGGAGAGTCCAGCAGCATGGGCCTCAAAATTTGAAGGATCTGGAGAGATTCTGTATGGAGGAATGGTCTCAGCTCCCTTATCCCATGTATTCTCCAACCTCATCAGGCATTATAGGAGAAGACTCAGAGCTGTTATCTTGCAAAGGGAGCTAGCACAAAGTATTGACTAAAAGAAAGCCAATAATTGATGCACACCTATATTTAACAATTTTTTTTTCATAAACCAGTGTTGTGTTTGCAATTGTTTGATATCCATGAGAGTAGAGTATTTTTGTGAATTTTTTTAACAAATGATCAAAAGGTTAAACAATAAAGACAACTTTCCACAGCCTTCTTTGCTCATATTTACCAAGGGTGTCAATATTAGTAGAGGGCACTGTATGTGGATGCAAACAAAATCTTATAGGAACTAACAGGTAACAGTTATAAAATTAAATTCAACCCAGGAATCTGTGAGCGATGAACACAGGAAGTTTTATTTGTCTAAACAGACTTACTGGCCACCTCGTTCCACCAGTGTTTGGCACAGATATTTCTTAGCGTTCCTGTGTGTTGGGCAGCTTTCCAAAGCTAGCTCAAAGTCACTGATAGCTTTCACCAAGCTGCCTTTAGTGGCATATCTGCAGAAAGAAAGCATTTGTATTAACAAAAATGCTTAGAAACGCTTTCTATTAACAAAAATCGAATCTGTTTAACTTGGTAGAAAAAAAAAAGAATTAATTGTGAATTGTTTTGATTTCAGGTGGAGGAGCTTACAGAGCACCACGTGCTACGAGAGCCTCGACATTATTGGTGTCCATCTCTAAAGCCTTGTTGTACTCATTCATTGCTTCTACATGGCGGCCTGATTTGAAATGATTCACACCAGCTTTCACACTGCAAAAGATTCACACAGTAAATGAGTTTCCATTTCAGTGTTACATTAATAAGACATAATCGATAAAATAAAGACAAGTTAATGGATAAGATGCATATCATGCGTACCATTTCAATGCCCAGGAAGCAGACTGCTTCTTCCGAATTGCACTTGCAAAATCATCTTCCATGAAATGTTTACTATAAAACAAATAAAATTAACTATATATTTTGTACTACACATAATTATCATACCCAAATTTGTATTTACAAAAAATAAATAAATCACTCTTATACCTCTGTAATCCTCTCATTAGTGAGTGAGATTGTGTGTCACCGATTCCCAGCATGCCGAGCAAATAGTCAACACTGGATGGGTTAGAGAAGCCGAGTGAACTCTGGAGTAACATCTCGTATGACTCTCTGCTGTCTGTAGTCACCTGTTCACCACGACTGAACAAGAGCGGAAAAAAATAAAAATAAACCACCACTCAGAGATAATGCTGGAAACAGCCATAACCCAAGTTATATTGGTCAGTGGTATGCCTTTTTCCACTGGTATCCAGTGGGGTGCCAATAATTTTTGTACAGATAAACAGATGGAGTTATAGTGTGTAACTGTGGACTAACAAATTGTAGCATTCCTCCCATTGGACAGTGTAGCTCGGCCCAGTAACATATCCATAATCCTGCATTTTTGTCAGGCACTGAGGGCATATGGACAGAGTTAGAAATAAATCACTGACTGGCTAAACAAATTAGTCGCAAAATCATCCTGATAATGTCTACAGCTTTTCCATCATTTTCTCTAATTATAAGTCTCTTTTCTAATTGTTTATTTTAGAGGAAACAATTTTAACATCCTTTTTAAGGTTTAATTTTTTTTTAATTTACTCACAATTGTTCTCTGACTGCAGTTTGATATAAACTTGGTTTTATTTTATTTTTTCTTGCGATCCAAATCACGTTAGAGCTAAATCCCAAATAACAATGACTAGATAGGGGGAAATGGATAAGAAAGCAAACAATAAAAGTTTAAATCCATTTATTTATCACTAAGATTAAAGTATTGGCACCAATAAGAGTTCAATAAGAGGAGGATATAGCGCACACAGTTCATCTTACGTGTAGTGAAGAGGTAACTCTTCTTTGCTTATTACACCCAATTTGGTTCGCTCCATGTTCAAGGCCAGAGAGGTGGGATAAAGTGAGACTGTCAGCTTCTCGTGATAGCGGTCAATGTCCTTCACACCAGCTAAACAAAATTGGATAATACATCTTAAATGTATTAGTCATGTGTAAAATGTGAGTTTTAAATTCATAATAGTCATGTTGAAATAAAGGGGTATCTGTTTAATTTGATAGATTTTAAGGATTACCATGGAAATTTACAATTATTAAAATTAAGGTGTTTAAATAAATAAAAAAATCAAGAATGTAGATATTGTATATGTGTAACATACAAGAGATATGTATTTCTTAACCTCTACATTTATTCATGATAAATTCATCATTCCAGCTGAAACTGAAAGATTTAAAACACACCTGTGTTACTTAAAAGATAATAAATCCAAACAATGTGCTCTAAATGTAAAAGAAAAGAAAGAAAAACGTAGAATCAAACTGAATCGAATTGTATTATGTAAAACAGTATCATGATTCGAATTGTGACTGGGGTGTTCTATTCCTCCTCTAAACGTACCTCTGATCAAATCCCCAATGTGGAAATAAGACAAAGGATCATCATGATTTCCGGTTGATGGGACATCTCTGATTGGACACAGACCCTAAGAAAGACAACACAAACAAAAGTCTCTCACTTAAAAGAATGATGTGAAACCCCATATAACAGTGCAGGGTAAGTGTGAGCATTCAGGTCAAAGTGTAAATCATGTTTAAGGCACCATGATCTCCAGATCTTCTACGTCCCTCTCCATTCCCCCAGCAGTGCAGAGAAGATTAACAAAGAACCCGAAATCTCGGATTGACGTAATTCTGCCGATGACTACATCGCCTCGCTCCACATCTCTGTAGAAAAGTTCTCTCCTCTCGTTATAAGAAACATCCATGAATTGTTCCAATGGAGGCATGATGGCATATGGCTCTGCGAAATCAGCATCATATATACTTCACACATCTCTACTGAGATTTTTATTTTACACAATATCAAAATGAACATTTTCAAGTGGTCAAGTATTTCACAAACAAGAATTTCATCATTATTATTAATAACACTAGGACTGCTGTGTATAATGTAAATACTCAAGTATTGGTTTGTTATACTCATGAAATTACACGGATGTGTTCTTGATATCGAGGATGCATCGGATGCAGACCTGAGCACACCTAACCCGCATGAAGTCCCCGAAGTCATTGCAGCAAAACAATAGCAGTTAACGGAAGCCTGACCCATACCTGTATTTAGCATCATTTTAATGACAATCTAAATAAATCTAAATACGTATTTAGAAAGAATGATTTTGGTAAATGAATTAGATTGAGATATATATGAGGCTGTTGAAAAGTCAAATTTATCCCACAGAAGTATTTTGATTAAAGGCTAGCTTCCATCCTGAGGTAACGGTAAACTCTTTAGCTTAGGTTTTAGTTAACGTGAGGTCGCAGTTACAAGCAGAGAGCTTACTACATTAAAACATGCTTAATTAATTTTTGGTTAATCAGTCAGTTAAAAGTAAATCTATTAACCAGCTGAAACATATTACTTAGGGAGCACGGCAGAGATGAGGACCTTGCCCCACTACTAGAAATGTGCTTGGACGGTCCATTGCACAACAGGAAGCTCACAGAATATCTCAATTTTCACAAAGATGCATTCTATGTACTCCTGTCCTTCAGAGTTCATTCTTCCAAGGTAGCCATTCAAGACCAGACTTCACGAGAACGCAAGTCTGTTCTCTGAATTAAGAAACAGTTCATATTTCCCTGAATAAGAGTCAATCTACTACAAAACAATATGGTCTAGAAAATACACTTTATACACCAAATCAAAAAGTATTATTGCTTAAACAAGTAACTGAAGGTGGAATGGTAAACACAAAGGTGTAATGCTGCTACAAAGTCACAGGCACAAGCTGAACATCTAAAATCCTTAGTCATTTTGATTCATTTTATTTCTGTCATCATTGCACAGCAATATGCTCACTCTCAAAATATTAGTGGATTTAAAGCTCATAAAGTCCAAGTAAATGGGTGATTGTTAATGAGATTTCAACCATGTCAGACACAGTGTCTATTATTTGTTTAGACTCGTATGTTATTGACTTTTGGTTTGTATAATAAAAAACAGATGCAGAAATAATTTGGAACTAAATTCTACATATTTGGAACTGCAGTAACTAAAATCTATATCTAAAACTATGGTTAATTATTAGATATAACTATTATTGTTTTAAGGGTGGTTTTAAGGACTCTGGGTTTTACAGCTTTGATTATGTATTTGAACTGTGCATAAAAAAAACACCTTGTGACTCTTCCTGCCACTCCTCTTCTCCAGGTGTGGTTGATTTCCATGCTGGAGCAAACAGAAGGTCTGCTTTCCTTGCAATAAACTGTTCCACAACAGGACTGTCATCTTCTTTATCCCTGTTACAACACATGAACAGAGAAAAACAGCATTAAGTACAATTGCTAAAAACATCCTTGTTGCAGCCACTATGCATGAGGATTGTGAAATGTGTGGCAAAACTAACAACTGAACGAGAATTTGAGAATAATAGTTACAAATGTGCTGCTATAAAATCTAAGACTGCCTTGGATCAACTGTACTGACCAGAACATGTAACCAAAAAAAATCCACTTTGTTTTTTTTTTTTTTTACAATTTTTTTTACAATAAATTTATATGATGCCTAAACAAAATTTATATCCAGTTCAGAGTTAGGATTTCCAAAAAGGTGTTCATAAAAACAGGCTGGATTTTCATCATGCTCTCTGGTTGGTGTTGGCATGAGGTGCTTACTTGCAAATTAATAAATGTAGCACTAGGGGTGTTTTTTCTTCCAAGGAAATACAATTTATGATCAGATGCATAATGTATAATATTAGTTAACAGGCTCAGTAGAAAAGATATAAGCACTACAGGCCATGCCTCCTTCACTTTGGCTGACCATTCCAGAGGTCATGCCTCCTTCACTGGGAATGACACACAGTGACACAGCTCCTTCGCTGGGAATGACACACAGTGACAAGTCCTTTACTGGGAATGATACAGAAGTTACGCCTCTTTCACTGGGACTGAGACACTAGGCCACAATGTCATCACAGAGTGCCACACAGAGGCCACATCATCATCACAGAGTGCCACACAGAGGCCACAATGTGATCACAGAGTGCCACAACGTGATCACAGAGTGCCACAACGTGATCACAGAGTGCCACACAGAGGCCACAACGTCATCACAGAGTGCCACACAGAGGCCACAACGTCATCACAGAGTGCCACACAGAGGCCACAACGTCATCACAGAGTGCCACACAGAGGCCACAACGTCATCACAGAGTGCCACACAGAGGCCACATTATCACCACAGAGAGCCACACAGAGGCCACATCATCACCACAGAGAGCCACACAGAGGCCACAAGTTCTTCATTGGAATTGAGACAGAGGCCACACATCTTTCACTGTTACTGACAGATATAGAGGCACAGGGCACGCCTCCTTCTCTGGGACTAATGGACAAAAGCCACACCTCTTTCTCTAGGACTAATAGACACAGGCCACACCTCCTTCTCTGGGACTAATGGACAAAAGCCACATCTCTTTCTATAGGAATAATGGACACAGGCCACGCCTCCTTCTCTAGAACACTAACTGACAAAATTCATGCCTCCTTCTCTGGGACTAATGGACACAGAAACGATGCCTCTTCTACTGGGTCTGAGGCACTGAGGTTAATTTTTTTTCTGTTCTAAAATGTATTTAATATTCTGTCTAAACACAGATGAAGCTTCTAAAAATAGACCGTTGGAACCAATTTACAGAACTGGGAAATCCCATAATATTATAGTCATATCTAATATGAAAACAGTTAGTGACAAAAAAAAATTTTAAGGTCAAATTTTGAATCTAAAGTTTATATGTTCAACCTAATAAACAGATGTACATGATTTCTCAGATCAGGATCATGAAAAATTCAACTGGTACCTCTGGTTCACAGATTTGGCGAGATCAGCTGTAACATGTTTAAAGTCTGGATTTTCACTCTGTTCACATTTTAAAAGAGAAAACAGGGTCTGTCCATGAAACGCCACGGACTGCTTGAGTAAATCTCTATCCATGCTCAACAATACGTTCTCCTTGCACCGGTACACATACTCCAACCTGAGGAGAAAGACAAAAAACACTGATATTACTGGCAACTTTATATTACAAAGCATACCACAGCACTGCTGAATTCAGCGTGAGAGACAGAGAGAGACAGTGAGAGAGACAGGAAGTAACGACTGTTTATAACTAATGAGAACAGGTACTAAATTGTTTCACGGACATAGACAACATTAAATGTAGCTACAAACAGAAAAAGTACAACATGTCATTGTTTATTAAATAATAAATGTAATCACTGACAAACTGTTGTGAAATAAAAAGAATACAACACTTCAGGATATGTTGTTATAGAAAACTTCAGGGTGGTTACAGAAACCCTGCATCATCACACTGGCACACTGTTGCTTAATTTAATATAAAAGCACAACCCATTGTTTTATTCCTTACATATAATCCATGCAGTGGGAGGACGACATTAATAAACATGCCAGATTAATTAGAGGAAAAAAAACAGGAGCTTATAGACTCATAAGAACTGTTCTTATTTAAACATAACAACTGTACCTACAATTATTATTATTTTATTATTATTATTTTAAGGTGTGCAATGCATAGAACACTTAACATAACATCTAATATAGAATACGAATTTAAGTAGAAATACTACACTTTTTTTTTTTTTTTACTGCGATGTAATAATGAAGCAGGGCAGGTTTGTTAATTCATCAAAATGTTAACACATATTTAGGAAACATTCAATCTCTACAACAGACTAAATCTGAAATTGGTCCTAACAAATAAGATGCTAAAAACAGCTAGCTAAACTAGCGCGTTAAGCTAGTGTAAGCGCTGACTAGCTTCTCGTAGACAGCTGCGAGCTCCCCATACAAATATAATAATCTCCGACGTGTCTTTTGAATAAAATGCTAAACTCAGTTTATTTTCCTTAATTCAATACACTAAGACACAAAACAAAACCTGAGCTAAAATGAGCAGCTATAGGATAACACTACTAGTAAGCATATGCTAAACGGCACATGTCCTAAATGCTGCCTGAATTTTTTTTTTTTTTTTTTTTTTTTATCCTGTCAAAATCTGTACCTTCTGATATTTCATTTGTAGGCATCTTCAGCATTGTAGATGATAGATGTTTGTAGAAGTGTGCTCTATTTTAGCACTGACTAGTTGCTGGATACGTCTGCAAAAAAGAGGGGAAAAAACTGACACGAAGCTAATAAACTGCGTTAGATAGCGGAGTTTTTCAAGATAAAAGTCACTAACGTCGCCATCATCCTTCACATTCATGCGCGTTAATTGACATGAATATTGTCTTATCATATTAATTAAATTATATTTGTTAAACATTAACCCTGCTGTAGGTGATCCACTCATATCTACTACTGACTCTGCTGTCATTTTTGTAGACGTGAGAGTTTTTTTGAGCATCATTGTACAATAAGAATGAACGATTTCTGCTTTCCAGTGGCTTCACCAGCAACAAACATAATATTATATAATTAAAATTAAATAAATAAAACCGTTAGATGATGATGACTATTATTATTATTATTATTATTATTATTATTATTATTATTATTATTATTATTATTATTATTATTATTTATTTTAAGCCCATTTTACAGCACACCAACACACTGTCAGTGTAAATCAACATGAACTTTACACTACACACTGTCAGCACACAGAGCGTCTATTTAAAGTAGCCCAGAAATCAAAAGTGGTGTTTCAAAACTTTCTGTAATGGTCACTTTATGTCATAACACCAATACAACTATATCTGAAAAAATAAATACAGAAAATAATTTTGCAGATATTCTAGATTTATTTTTATAGTCCATCACTTCTGGGATAACAATCAACATTTTTTAACAATCAACATCTTCATTATCCTCCAATTAACAACACAAACAAAAGTCTCTCACTTAAAAGAATGATGTGAAACCCCATATAACAGTGCAGGGTAAGTGTGAGCATTCAGGTCAAAGTGTAAATCATGTTTAAGGCACCATGATCTCCAGATCTTCTACGTCCCTCTCCATTCCCCCAGCAGTGCAGAGAAGATTAACAAAGAACCCGAAATCTCGGATTGACGTAATTCTGCCGATGACTACATCGCCTCGCTCCACATCTCTGTAGAAAAGTTCTCTCCTCTCGTTATAAGAAACATCCATGAATTGTTCCAATGGAGGCATGATGGCATATGGCTCTGCGAAATCAGCATCATATATACTTCACACATCTCTACTGAGATTTTTATTTTACACAATATCAAAATGAACATTTTCAAGTGGTCAAGTATTTCACAAACAAGAATTTCATCATTATTATTAATAACACTAGGACTGCTGTGTATAATGTAAATACACATTATACTTCACATTCATGCGCGTTAATTGACATGAATATTGTCTTATCATATTAATTAAATTATATTTGTTAAACATTAACCCTGCTGTAGGTGATCCACTCATATCTACTACTGACTCTGCTGTCATTTTTGTAGACGTGAGAGTTTTTTTGAGCATCATTGTACAATAAGAATGAACGATTTCTGCTTTCCAGTGGCTTCACCAGCAACAAACATAATATTATATAATTAAAATTAAATAAATAAAACCGTTAGATGATGATGACTATTATTATTATTATTATTATTATTATTATTATTATTATTATTATTATTATTATTATTATTTCTTTTAAGCCCATTTTACAGCACACCAACACACTGTCAGTGTAAATCAACATGAACTTTACACTACACACTGTCAGCACACAGAGCGTCTATTTAAAGTAGCCCAGAAATCAAAAGTGGTGTTTCAAAACTTTCTGTAATGGTCACTTTATGTCATAACACCAATACAACTATATCTGAAAAAATAAATACAGAAAATAATTTTGCAGATATTCTAGATTTATTTTTATAGTCCATCACTTCTGGGATAACAATCAACATTTTTTAACAATCAACATCTTCATTATCCTCCAATTAACTGCTCTTTACAACTTATATGTCCCACCCCAGGGGTGTGTCTTGCTCTACAGTAGCAGCTTTTTAGCAGTAAACATGGTTCATCAGTGTGTTACTGCACACTGCTGCCTTTTACAACCATCTGGTTCTCCATAACAGGCTCATGTTAAACTCTTCACTGTTCTCCTTATTTATCTAGCTTACTAAGCTACTGACAGGTTGTGGATGCCCATGAGTCTGGCAAGAGATTTAAAAAGATCTCCAAATTATGCATGTTATGTATGTTTATAATAATGTATGTTTATATTATATATTCAGATATTTGCATATTTACTAAACCAGTGCAAGAAAACAGTAATGATTGCTTTACATCCCAACACACATGGGCCGCAATGCTTTTGGTGTTAAATGGCCTTTACACTCTTGCAATTATTACATAAAATGCAATATGTGAATCCAACTAACCCCAGAATCATTTGCTACTGATCTCCTACATTTCCTAACTTTGAAACTCTGCAGTGCAATGCACAAGCTCAGTCCTCTGATTAGATGTGGTGAATGCAGTACGCCCACAGTTACACACTCTTACACACAGTGATTCATAATAACAACATTGTTAAATGTGTAAATATAAGAATCCATGTGCTACCATTCCCTCTTCTTATACCCAGTGATGGAAATGGCTGAGATACACTGGGAGGGCTCTAGTTGGGGAGATTTTTGTTTGTTTGTTGTATCAACAAAAGTAAGAGTGACAGCCTGTGTCAGTGAAATAAAAAAATGAAAGTGGTACACTAAACGCCCATGTGCTTTATGCTTGAGAATCTGCATAAATGACAGCTAAAACACTTTATAAACATTACATATCTCTCTGTGTAACTATTGACCAAGTTTCTATTTGTAATGAACACGTAGGTTAACATAACTATGGATATAATATTTAGCAAGCCATGATAGTGAAAATAAATTAAGGATAAGGGTCTTCAAAATAGATTAAACCTGGATCATTTCAGGTATGTGCACACAGCTTTATCCATATCAAAGTTTCTAAAAGCCTTCTGTTAAGTTCTTCAGCTCTGTTAAGCCTCCATTAACTTACCTGAGGTGGTCTGATCGGCCCTATGAGGATGCCTGCTGATAGAGTAGTGTTCCCATTGGCTACAGCCTGTATGTATTATGGTGAATTATGAAAGTCAATATTGTGCAACCATACGCAGAATATCCCCACTATGCTTATGTGCGGAACTCGCTTTCATAGGCTTTCGAGAGGATAAAAGATAGAAAACCTTTTCATTTCTGAAAATAAATTAGGCCATTCGAAATGGAACACTGTCCCCCCCTTGAAATTCACTCACCACCCTGTTTATACCACAGCAATTTGGCAATAATTACAATTACACTTTAATTATGTTTATCATTATACTGTGGTGTTTTGGGGAAACTGTTTTTAGAGATCCACATTTGTCCACAGATGAGCTATGAGGTTAGACACTCTGTGTCCCCACGGAGTTCATACCATCTGTTTATTTGGAATTCCACACCAAGCGTCTCTTAGAGGCTTCATCAACAGCCACATTGACTTTATTGTTTATGAACTACTTGTTCAACTGGTCCATTCAGTGCTTCCTTATCAGTGGTGTGGAATATCAGTGTAATATCTCTCTGAAGCCAAGTGTATTGTCCACAGTTTGGGTGGAGTCTTTATTGTTGTGTTACAGTAAAACTGTAACTCTATAGAGTATTATACCACAGCTCTGTTGAATTCTGGATTCTGACTCCCTAAAACCACAATGCTTTTGATAAGCTGCTGTGTGGATTAAATAGCATAGAACAGAAAAAATCTGACAGGATCAGTGACCAGGACTGCGACAAGAACTAACCTCCAGTACTCCTCAAAATGATCTGCTTCAGGTCAAAACCTCTAAACAGTGAGGTGAAACATGTAAGTTGTGTGAAGGCCATTAATGACACTCTGAATCAATCATTAGGAGGGGAGTTTGGGAGTCAGCATTCTTTTTTATAACAGCACGGTGCACTCCAACAAACAAATATTAAACTACCAGGAAATTCAGTGGTGTGATAAAGTAGAGTAACTTTTACCACCCCAGAGGTCCTCTTATACCACAGCAATAACACAACCTTTCATACTTTTTATCCATGTATTTTTACATTTAATGTTGTTTAATGTTCATGAAACAAATTGGTTCCTGTTCTCACTTATGTTATGGCAGCTATAAACATTCATTTTCTCAACAGCCTCTATTTTTTCTCTCTTATAAGGCGTTAATAAGACCAAAAAAATGTTACGTTACAGAGAAACCACAAAGCATAAGCTCCGATGTCCTGAAGATGTCGGAAAACTTAAAGTTACAGCTTTACCTCTGACTGTTACAAAGTGCTGACACTGGAGACTCCTCCCACCCATCCATCCATCCATTTTCTATACCACTTATTCTACAGGGTCATGAGGAACCTGGAGCCTATTCCAGGGAGCATGGGGCACAAGGCAGGGTACACCCTGGACGGGGTGCCAATCCATCACAGGGCACAATCACATACACACTGACACACCCATTCATACACTACGGACACTTTGGACATGCATATCATCCTACCATGCATATCTTTGGACTGGGGGAGGAAACAGGAGTACCTGGAGGAAACCCCCACAGCACAGGAAGAACATGCATACTCCGCACACACAGACCCGTGGC
Organism: Ictalurus punctatus; assembly: GCF_001660625.3. Taxonomy (NCBI): domain Eukaryota; kingdom Metazoa; phylum Chordata; class Actinopteri; order Siluriformes; family Ictaluridae; genus Ictalurus; species Ictalurus punctatus. Next base: position 18,114,970 of record NC_030425.2, read on the forward strand.
AGGAATCGAATACCACCCTTGGACGTGTGAGGTGAACGTGCTAACCACTAAGCCACCGTGCACCCTGAGACACTTCCATAAATATTAAATTAAAAATTTAATTAATATGTCCTTCAACATGCACACATGCTTATGTGAAGCATTAGTCATACAAGTTCCGTGAATGAGCTGTTACTCTAGAAATGATAATATGTTAGAACAAACACATTAATAAAAACCTGTTATTTGAAACTTTACTACTGTCAGAGCTGCTGTTATTGCTGTTATAGAAGATTAATCAACATTATCTGACCAATCCAAATCTAGAATTCAACAGCACTGTTGTAAAAGACTTCAGTTTTACTGTAAATCTATAACATGGAGGCCCACAAGAAAACATTGCACTCAGCTTTAGAGAGACAGTTATAGCACCTCACACTTTATACCAGTTTATAGCACTGATCTGATATTCCACACCTCTGATACTGAAGCACTGAATGGACCAATGGTTCATAGACATTAAAGTATGTGGCTGTTAATGAAGCCGCTAAGACTCCAAATACATGGATGGGTTTGACAACCATGTGGACAAATAAACTCCTGGCTCACCTGTGGATAAATGTGGATCTCTGACCACAAGGAAACATAAAAAAGCAGGACAGTCAAATCCCACCCCCACCAGTACCCCCCACCCAAAAAAACAGTACAGCCTAACTATACATGGTTTCATACAATTTCCTGTCTCCATGCCAATTTTCTTAATCATTTGTAGCCTGTATAGTCAAAGTGAGACTTTCTTCCCACTCTGAAAAAAGAGAAAATAATGTAATTAAAACATCAAAATATTGTTTTTTATAGTTATGGAAGTAAAAGAATAAACAGGCTGAAAATAAAACCGAATATTATATAGCTTTAAAATAGCATCAGGTTTGGTTTAATTTATTCAGAAATAAAATTATATATAAACAAATTTATCAGAACTTTCTCTATAAGTTTATGATCAAACAAATATGAGATGACCTTTTTATGTCACCTAACAGGGTTGAAAAGGGATGCAGGTGCATTTAAAGCTTTTACTGAACATAGGCAGGTAGATAAATCCGAAAATCGTAGGGCAATATCAAGGTCTGAAAAAAGGGGCACACGGTCAGGCGATCGGCAAACAGGCAAGACTGGGCTTAGACAAGAATCGTAAATGAGAATGAAAACTGGATCAAAAACCATGAAATAAAAACAAGGATCAAAGGCTTGGGATGGTTCTGGTGGCAAAACACAGAAATGCACAATACTTCCCCAGAAAAAGACACACGGGGTTTAAATATACAACAAAATCAAAGGTAAAACATAAACCAATAACAAGACAGGGGCATGACATAAAACATAACAAAACATACATGTCAAAAAGTAAACAAAGTATGATAACCCACAAGTGCAGTGTCGCACTATGGGCTGTTGAATGCACTACTCACTCCGGCGCTCAGAATGAGGGGAAATCTCTGACAGAGTACCCCCCCACCCCCCCACCCCCCCGCAGAAACGCTCTCCCCCAGAATTCTTGGCCCTCTGGGCAAAATGTCCACAGAGAACTCATAATCCTGAGGCAGACATTGTCTTAGTAATGGCTTTTTTTCGTTTTGTTCATTTTACGCTGTTTACTTTTTGACACGTGTGTTTTGTTATGTTTTATGTCATGTCTCTGCCCCTGTCTTGTTATTGGTTGTCTCCCTCACGTATCATCCTTATTCACAGCTGTTTATGTTTTACCTTAGATTTTTTTTGTATATTTACACTCCTGTGTGTCTTTGTTCTGGGTGAAGTATTGTGTGTTTCTGTATTTTGCAGCCAGAGCCATACCAAGCCTTGTTCATTGTCCTCGTTTCCTGGTTTTTGATCCTGCCCTTGTTTCCTCGTTTATAGTCTATGCACAGTTTATGCCCGTTTGTAGATCACCTGACCCACACCTGTTTTTTGACTATGTTTTTGCCTAATGATTTGGATTTGTCTAATTGCCTTTAATAAAAGTGCAGTTTAATAAAAACTGCAGTTGCATCTGTCTCCAACCCTGATAACATGACATTTTAGATATTTTGCTTCTTCTACTGTTTTGTTTTTTTGCTAAACATTTATTTCTAGAAAGAATCTAAGTGAACTTATGAATAAGAAAAAGGTATAGAAAGAGATTTAATCATCTTGTTAATCTCCTGTTAACCTCCTGTTTTCCTCTGTACCTGCTAAATCATTCCTAGGTTCCTTCATCATGTATTGTTCCATTGTTTTCAGTGTGTGGGTGTTTGTTAAGTTTCATTCATTGTTGCTTGGCAACTGGTAAAAAAATGGATGCCAAAAAACTCCTAACTCTTATTCATAATGAATAAATGAGGCAAAAAAAATAGTTAGCTAGAATGTAGCTGCTACGTCTTTTACAGTGTAAATAAACAGTGATGCTGAAAACAATACAGAATGACTGAGAACATATTTAATATGTTTCAGGCTGGAGTTTTACATTAAATACTGTAAAAAAAAATTAAAGCAACATAGCCCAATGTTTATGGAAATAATGTCTAAAATGAGATCTATTATTACACTCCTGTTCTAACACTAAACAGATATCAATGTCAGCCTTTGGGACACAGTGCAGCATTTTCCTGAGAATCTGTTCTCCCTATGAGGAGATGAGGGTGGAGTTTGAAGTCAGAGCTCTAAAGCAGCCAAGCAACTGTCAATCCTCAGTTAATACCTTAGAGTTTATTCACCTATCCAGCAACAAACAGCACACTATACCCTTAAAACTTAGATTTTTAAATCTGTTTAAGGATCAACATGCCAAGAGCTGTTTTTACATCACTGTACGGAAAGATATTTAAATTCATATTACTCATAGGATGTGTTATAATGATTAAAGGACAAACTACTACAACAGCAGGTAAGATGCAATGTGACTGATTAGGAATATACATATAAGTGATTATTCAGAAAAAATAATAATAAAAAAGAAAACCTGATTTATATATACCCTGCCTGCATATTGTATATATTAGATTATGTAATAATCTAATCCTCATCTGAACTAATTTTCATTTGTCTATTTTAGATTTTAACAAACTAGTATCTATGTTGGTTTTGTATTCTTTGGTTGCCCACAAAATGTGACTAAGTTGTCAGAAACAGTTCTTTTTGGATCTTCAGTATCAGTGATGTTCTGGAAGTGCTGAATATAGCATAAGCTTGTAATCCTAAACCTGCATCATGGGCTTGGAGTATGGATAATAAACTAAGAAACAAAAGGGGGTGGGTGGGGGGGGGGGGGGGGGGGGGGTTTTAAACCAGAGTGTATTTTTGCACCTGAGTAGTTTTTGTTTAAGTGTAATTTGTCAATGTTTTACTCATATAAAATGCGATTAAACAAACTAAGGGACACATTCATTTGACATTAAGTATGGCATAATAAATATGGAGGTAATTATTAATGTGTTGATTTTTATACCGCAATTAATGCTAAGAATCTGATAGGCTATTGGACATGTACAGTGGTGCTTTTTAATTTTTTGGAACCCTTTTTAATTTTGTGTAGTTAGATGTTTTCAATTAATGGGATGACAATCAGGTGTGAGTGAGCACCCTGTTTTATTAAAAAAACAGCAATCTACCAAACTCTGATATTCACAACACATGTTTGTGGAAGTGTGTCATGGCACGAACAAAGGAGATTTCTGAGGACCTCAGAAAAAGAGTTGTTGATGCTCATCAGGCTGGAAAAGGTTACAAAACAATCTCTAAAGAGTTTTGACTCCACCAATCCATAATCAGATAGATTGTGTACAGATGGAGGAAATTCAAGACCATTGTTACCCTCCCCAGGATTGGTCAACCAACAAATATCATTCCAAGAGCAAGACGTGTAATAGTCCGCCTGATCACCAAGGAACCCAAGGTAGCTTCTAAGCAACTAAAGGACTCTCTCACATTGGCTAATGTTAAAGTCCACCATCAGGAGAACACTGAACAACAGTGTTGTGCATAACAGGATTGCAAGGAGAAAGTCACTGCTCTCCAAAAAAAGAACATTGCTGCCCATCTGCAGTTTGCTAACACTCACGTGGACAAGCCAGAAGACTATTGGAATAATGTTTTGTGGACGGATGAAAGCAAAATAGAATTTTTGGTTTAAATGAGAAGCGTTATGTTTGAAGAAAGGAAAACACTGCATTCCAGCATAAATACCTTATCCCATCTGTGAAACATGGTAGTGGTAGTCTTATGGTTTGGGCCTGTTTTGATGCATCTGGGCTAAAAGGGCTTGCCATCATTAATGGAACAATGAATTCTAATTTATACAAGCAAATTCTAAAGGAAAATTTCAGGACATCTGTCCGTTAACTGAATCGCAAGAGACACAAGTCATTCTACCAACGAATGGTTCAAGATTATTAAAGTTAATGTTTTGGAATGGCCAAGTCAAAGTGCTGATCTTAATTCAACAGAAATGTTGTGGAAGGGCCTGAAGCAAGCAGTTTATGTGAGGAAACCCACCAACATCAAAGAGTTGAAGCTGTTCTATACTGAGGAATGGGCTAAAAAAAAAAAAAAGAAAACAAAAAGCAATGTGTATGACTGATCAACTGTTACTGGAAACGTTTAGTTGCAGTTATTGCTCCACAAAGGGGTCACAGCAGGTACTGAAAGCAAAGGTTCACATAATTTTGCCTCTCACAGATATGTAATATTGGATCATTTACAAGTAAATAATCCTCAATAAATAAATAAGCAAGTATAACATTTTTTTCTCATTTCTTTAATTGGGTTCTTTGTATTTACGTTTAGGACTTGTGTGAAAATCTGATGATGTTTTAGGTCATATTTATGCAGAAATATAGAAAATTCTAAAGGGTTCACAAACTTTTAAGCAACACTGTATATAATCAGTGGCACTGTGTATGCATGTTGAACACACACATTTTACAGGGATAGGGAGTTTCCAGACATCCCCCTTAGATACACTGCTGATTACAGCCTAAAAATTTACATTGCACTGTGAATTGCATCAGAGGCTTTGAAATAATCACATAATTTTAATAAATGCTGTGTATTTACACAGTTGGTAAAATGCTACAAATTGTCACTACCTAGATTCTAAGATTAGTCATTTTAAGAAACGTTTACCATTCAAGTTTTCAAGTGTTTAACATTGAGACAATGTCAACATCATCAGCTTTCCATATTCTATTATTTATCTCAATAACTAAAATTCAAATAACTACAGGTTGAGGAATAATATCGAATGAATCTAACATGTCTACCATTAACAGCTTAAACACTAAAAACTACTGTTCGTTTTTTTTTTTCACAGAATCAGCATCTACACATTCAGCATCCAGCATTCTTAATGAACCATCTACAACTGAATCACAGTCTTCAGAATTACCATCAACATCAGGAGTTCAGCCAAGACCAACAGCTACAGCCTCAGCATTTACAACATCACCATCTACTTCCCCAAAATTTTCTACAGTTTACTCATCAACATCTGAATCAGCAGAAACTATATCAACACAAACAGATACTGTATCACCACCCACTTCTGCAGAATCACTTAGAGATGACTCCTCAACATCTGAAGGTCCCGAAACCTCAAGACAAAAAGATACATCCTCACCATCTACTTCTCTAGAATCATCTATATATCAGTCATCAAAATGCATATCTGCAGAAACATCATCAACAAATTCAGTCACAGCATTGCCACCTGCTTCTGCAGAATCACCAAGAAATCACTCATCAACATCTGAATCTCCAGAAACGTCATCAAGACAAACAGGATTAGCTTTAATACATACTTCCCAACAATTATCTAAATATCATTCATCAACATCTGCGTATTTAGAAATGTCATCAACAAAATCAGTTACAGCATCACCAGCTGCTTTTGCAGAATTACTTTCAGATAACTCATCAAAACCTGAAGCTCCAGAAACTTCAACAACATTGGTTACATCACCATCTACCTCCCTAGAATTATCACCAGATGATTCACCAACATCTGACTATCCAGAACCTTTATCAACACAAAACATTTTAGCATTACCATCTCCTGCAGAATCACCTAGAATTCACGCATCAACATCTATATCTACAGAAACTTCATCAACAAATTCACTTATAGCATCACTACCTGCTTCTGCAGAATCACCCACAGATCACTCTTCAACACCTGAAGTTCCAGAAAGTTCAACACCATCCTTTACAACATCACCTTCTACCTCCATAGAATCATATCCAAATCACTCATCAACAACTGAAACACCCGAGATTTTCTCAACACAACCAATTACAGCATCACCTCCTACTTCACCAAAACCATCTCCAGATCATTCAACAACTGAGTCTACAGAAACATTAACAAAATCAATTACTGCATTACCATCCACTTCAGAAGCTACAAAAACTTTGCCAATACAAACAGATGGAGTGTCACGACCTACTAACACAGAATCATTTACAGATCACTCAACAACATCTGAATCTCACGAAACTTCATCACAATTGTTTCGAGCATCACCATCTACCTCCCCAGAAAAATCTACTGATAATTTAACAACTAAATCTCCAGAGTCATCAACCAATTCACTTACATCACCACCTACTTCACCACAATCATCAACATTTGACCCTTCACAAACTTCATCAACAAACTTTGTAACAGCCTCACAAGCTACTTCACCTGAATCATCTACAGATCACTCATCAACATCCGAAATGCAACACATTTCATCGACGAATTCAGTCACAGCATCACAACCTGCTTCTGCAGAATCGCTCACAGATCACTCATCAACACCTGAAGCTCCAGAAAGTTCATCAACACCATGGATTACAACATCACCATCTACTTCCCAGAAATTATCTACAGATTACTTATCATCATCTGAATCTACTGAAACTATATCAACACAAACAGTTACAGTATCCCCACCTGCTTTTGCAGAATCATCAATCAATCAGTCAACATTCATATCTGCAGATGGAGTATCACGACCTACTAACACAGAATCATTTACAGATCCATCAGCATCATCTGAATCTCCCGAAACTTCATCACAATTGTTTCGAGCATCACCATCTACCTCCCCAGAAAAATCTACTGATAATTTAACAACTAAATCTCCAGAGTCATCAACCAATTCAATTACATCACCACCTACTTCACCACAATCAACACTTGACCCTTCACAAACTTCATCAACAAACTTAGTAACAGCCTCACAACCTTCTTCTCCTGTATCATCTACAGATCACTCATCAACATCCGAAATGCAACACATTTCATCAACGAATTCAGTTACAGCATCACAACCTGCTTCTGCAGAATCGCTCACAGATCACTCATCAACACCTGAAGCTCCAGTAAGTTCACCAACACCATCATTTACATCACCTTCTACCTCCATAGGATCATTTCCAGATCCCTCATCAACATCTGCATCCCCCGAGATTTTCTCAACACAACCAATTACAGCATCACCTCCTACTTCACCAAAAACATCTCCAGATCATTCAACAACTGAGTCTACAGAAACATTAACAAAATCAATTACTGCATTACCATCCACTTCAGCAGAATCATCTAGCCATCACTTCTTAACATTTGAAGCTTCAAAAACTTCGCCAATACAAACAGATGGAGTGTCACGACCTACTAACACAGAATCATTTACAGATCACTCAACAACAACTGAATCTCCCGAAACTTCATCACAATTGTTTCGAGCATCACCATCTACCTCCCCAGAAAAATCTACTGATAATTTAACAACTAAATCTCCAGAGTCATCAACCAATTCACTTACATCACCACCTACTTCACCACAATCATCAACATTTGACCCTTCACAAACTTCATCAACAAACTTAGTAACAGCCTCACAAGCTACTTCTCCTGAATCATCTACAGATCACTCATCAACATCCGAAATACAACACATTTCATCAACGAATTCAGTCACAGCATCACAACCTGCTTCTGCAGAGTCGCTCACAGATCACTCATCAACACCTGAAGCTCCAGAAAGTTCATCAACACCATGGATTACAACATCACCATCTACTTCCCAGAAATTATCTACAGATTACTTATCATCATCTGAATCTACTGAAACTATATCAACACAAACAGTTACAGTATCCCCACCTGCTTTTGCAGAATCATCTATAAATCAGTCAACATTCATATCTGCAGAAAATTCATCAACAAATTCACTTACAGCATCACAACCTGCTTCTGAAGAATTGCCCACACATCCCTCTTCAATATCTGAAGTTCCAGAAAGTTCATCAACACCATCATTTACAACATCACCTTCTACCTCCATAGAATCATTTCCAGATCCCTCATCAACATCTGCATCCCCCGAGATTTTCTCAACACAACCAATTACAGCATCACCTCCTACTTCACCAAAAACATCTCCAGATCATTCAACAACTGAGTCGACAGAAACATTAACAAAATCAATTACTGCATTACCATCCACTTCAGCAGAATCATCTAGCCATCACTTCTTAACATCTGAAGCTACAAAAACTTCGCCAATACAAACAGATGGAGTGTCACGACCTACTAACAGAGAATCATTTACAGATCACTCAACAACAACTGAATCTCCCGAAACTTCATCACAATTGTTTCGAGCATCACCATCTACCTCCCCAGAAAAATCTACTGATAATTTAACAACTAAATCTCCAGAGTCATCAACCAATTCAATTACATCACCACCTACTTCACCACAATCATCAACATTTGACCCTTCACAAACTTCATCAACAAACTTAGTAACAGCCTCACAAGCTACTTCTCCTGAATCATCTACAGATCACTCATCAACATCCGAAATGCAACACATTTCATCAACGAATTCAGTCACAGCATCACAACCTGCTTCTGCAGAATTGCTCACAGATCACTCATCAACACCTGAAGCTCCAGAAAGTTCATCAACACCATGGATTACAACATCACCATCTACTTCCCAGAAATTATCTACAGATTACTTATCATCATCTGAATCTAATGAAACTATATCAACACAAACAGTTACAGTATCCCCACCTGCTTTTGCAGAATCATCTATAAATCAGTCAACATTCATATCTGCAGAAAGTTCATCAACAAATTCACTTACAGCATCACAACCTGCTTCTGAAGAATTGCCCACACATCCCTCTTCGATATCTGAAGTTCCAGTAAGTTCACCAACACCATCATTTACATCACATTCTACCTCCATAGAATCATTTCCAGATCCCTCATCAACATCTGCATCCCCCGAGATTTTGTCAACACAACCAATTACAGCATCACCTCTTACTTCATCAAAAACATCTCCAGATCATTCAACAACTGAGTCTACAGAAACATTAACAAAATCAATTACTGCATTACCATCCACTTCAGCAGAATCATCTAGCCATCACTTCTTAACATCTGAAACTACAAAAACTTCGTCAATACAAACAGATGGAGTGTCACGACCTACTAAAACAGAATCATTTACAGATCACTCAACAACATCTGAATCTCCCGAAACTTCATCACAATTGTTTCGAGCATCACCATCTACCTCCCCAGAAAAATCTACTGATAATTTAACAACTAAATCTCCAGAGTCATCAACCAATTCACTTACATCACCACCTACTTCACCACAATCATCAACATTTGACCCTTCACAAACTTCATCAACAAACTTAGTAACAGCCTCACAACCTACTTCTCCAGTAGCATCTACAGATCATTCATCAACATCCGAAATGCAACACATTTCATCAACGAATTCAGTTACAGCATCACAACCTGCTTCTGCAGAATTGCTCACAGATCACTCATCAACACCTGAAGCTCCAGAAAGTTCATCAACACCATCGATTACAATATCACCATCTACTTCCCAGAAATTATCTACAGATTACTTATCAACATCTGAATCTACTGAAACTTTGTCAACACAAACAGTTACAGTATCCCCATCTGCTTCAGCAGAATCATCTATAAATCAGTCAACATTCATATCTGTAGAAACTTTATCAACAAATTCAGTTACAGGATCCCAACCTGCTTCTGCAGAATTACCTACAGATCCCTCTTCAACACCTGAAGTTCCAGAAAGTTCATCGACACCATCATTTACAACATCACCTTCTACCTCCATAGAATCATTTCCAGATCACTCAACAACATCTGAATCTCCCGAAACTTCATCACAATTGTTTCGAGCATCACCATCTACCTCCCCAGAAAAATCTACTGATAATTTAACAACTAAATCTCCAGAGTCATCAACCAATTCAATTACATCACCACCTACTTCACCACAATCAACACTTGACCCTTCACAAACTTCATCAACAAACTTAGTAACAGCCTCACAACCTTCTTCTCCTGTATCATCTACAGATCACTCATCAACATCCGAAATGCAACACATTTCATCAACGAATTCAGTTACAGCATCACAACCTGCTTCTGCAGAATTGCTCACAGATCACTCTTCAACACCTGAAGCTCCAGAAAGTTCACCAACACCATCATTTACAACATCACCTTCTACCTCCATAGAATCATTTCCAGATCTCTCATCAACATCTGAATCCCCCGAGATTTTCTCAAAACAACCAATTACAGCATCACCTCTTACTTCACCAAAAACATCTAAAGATCATTCAGCATCTGAGTCTACAGAAACATTAACAAAATCAATTACTGCATTACCAGCCACTTCAGCAGAATCATCTAGCCATCACTTCTTAACATCTGAAGCTACAAAAACTTCGCCAATACAATCAGATGGAGTGTCACGACCTACTAACACAGAATCATTTACAGATCCATCAGCATCATCTGAATCTCCCGAAACTTCATCACAATTGTTTCGAGCATCACCATCTACCTCCCCAGAAAAATCTACTGATAATTTAACAACTAAATCTCCAGAGTCATCAACCATTTCACTTACATCACCACCTACTTCACCACAATCATCAACATTTGACCCTTCACAAACTTCATCAACAAACTTAGTAACAGCCTCACAACCTTCTTCTCCTGTATCAGCTACAGATCACTCATCAACATCCGAAATGCAACACATTTCATCAACGAATTCAGTTACAGCATCACAACCTGCTTCTGCAGAATCGCTCACAGATCACTCATCAACACATGAAGCTCCAGAAAGTTCACCAACACCATCATTTACATCACCTTATACCTCCATAGAATCATTTCCAGATCTCTCATCAACATCTGAATCCCCCGAGATTTTCTCAACACAACCAATTACAGCATCACCTCTTACTTCATCAAAAACATCTCCAGATCATTCAACAACTGAGTCCACAGAAACATTAACAAAATCAATTACTGCATTACCATCCACTTCAGCAGAATCATCTAGCCATCACTTCTTAACATTTGAAGCTACAAAAACTTCGCCAATACAAACAGATGGAGTGTCACGACCTACTAACACAGAATCATTTACAGATCCATCAGCATCATCTGAATCTCCCGAAACTTCATCACAATTGTTTCGAGCATCACCATCTACCTCCCCAGAAAAATCTACTGATAATTTAACAACTAAATCTCCAGAGTCATCAACCAATTCAATTACATCACCACCTACTTCACCACAATCAACACTTGACCCTTCACAAACTTCATCAACAAACTTAGTAACAGCCTCACAACCTTCTTCTCCTGTATCATCTACAGATCACTCATCAACATCCGAAATGCAACACATTTCATCAACGAATTCAGTTACAGCATCACAACCTGCTTCTGCAGAATTGCTCACAGATCACTCTTCAACACCTGAAGCTCCAGAAAGTTCACCAACACCATCATTTACAACATCACCTTCTACCTCCATAGAATCATTTCCAGATCTCTCATCAACATCTGAATCCCCCAAGATTTTCTCAACACAACCAATTACAGCATCACCTCTTACTTCATCAAAAACATCTCCAGATCATTCAACAACTGAGTCCACAGAAACATTAACAAAATCAATTACTGCATTACCATCCACTTCAGCAGAATCATCTAGCCATCACTTCTTAACATCTGAAGCTACAAAAACTTCGCCAATACAAACAGATGGAGTGTCACGACCTACTAACACAGAATCATTTACAGATCCATCAGCATCATCTGAATCTCCCGAAACTTCATCACAATTGTTTCGAGCATCACCATCTACCTCCCCAGAAAAATCTACTGATACTTTAACAACTAAATCTCCAGAGTCATCAACCAATTCAATTACATCACCACCTACTTCACCACAATCAACACTTGACCCTTCACAAACTTCATCAACAAACTTAGTAACAGCCTCACAACCTTCTTCTCCTGTATCATCTACAGATCACTCATCAACATCCGAAATGCAACACATTTCATCAACGAATTCAGTTACAGCATCACAACCTGCTTCTGCAGAATTGCTCACAGATCACTCTTCAACACCTGAAGCTCCAGAAAGTTCACCAACACCATCATTTACATCACATTCTACATCCATAGAATCATTTCCAGATCTCTCATCAACATCTGAATCCCCCGAGATTTTCTCAACACAACCAATTACAGCATCACCTCTTACTTCATCAAAAATATCTCCAGATCATTCAACAACTGAGTCTACAGAAACATTAACAAAATCAATTACTGCATTACCATCCACTTCAGCAGAATCATCTAGCCATCACTTCTTAACATCTGAAGCTACAAAAACTTCGCCAATACAAACAGATGGAGTGTCACGACCTACTAACACAGAATCATTTACAGATCACTCAACAACATCTGAATCTCCCGAAACTTCATCACAATTGTTTCGAGCATCACCATCTACCTCCCCAGAAAAATCTACTGATAATTTAACAACTAAATCTCCAGAGTCATCAACCAATTCAATTACATCACCACCTACTTCACCACAATCAACACTTGACCCTTCACAAACTTCATCAACAAACTTAGTAACAGCCTCACAACCTTCTTCTCCTGTATCATCTACAGATCACTCATCAACATCCGAAATGCAACACATTTCATCAACGAATTCAGTTACAGCATCACAACCTGCTTCTGCAGAATTGCTCACAGATCACTCTTCAACACCTGAAGCTCCAGAAAGTTCACCAACACCATCATTTACAACATCACCTTCTACCTCCATAGAATCATTTCCAGATCTCTCATCAACATCTGAATCCCCCAAGATTTTCTCAACACAACCAATTACAGCATCACCTCTTACTTCATCAAAAACATCTCCAGATCATTCAACAACTGAGTCCACAGAAACATTAACAAAATCAATTACTGCATTACCATCCACTTCAGCAGAATCATCTAGCCATCACTTCTTAACATCTGAAGCTACAAAAACTTCGCCAATACAAACAGATGGAGTGTCACGACCTACTAACACAGAATCATTTACAGATCCATCAGCATCATCTGAATCTCCCGAAACTTCATCACAATTGATTCGAGCATCACCATCTACCTCCCCAGAAAAATCTACTGATACTTTAACAACTAAATCTCCAGAGTCATCAACCAATTCAATTACATCACCACCTACTTCACCACAATCAACACTTGACCCTTCACAAACTTCATCAACAAACTTAGTAACAGCCTCACAACCTTCTTCTCCTGTATCATCTACAGATCACTCATCAACATCCGAAATGCAACACATTTCATCAACGAATTCAGTTACAGCATCACAACCTGCTTCTGCAGAATTGCTCACAGATCACTCTTCAACACCTGAAGCTCCAGAAAGTTCACCAACACCATCATTTACATCACATTCTACATCCATAGAATCATTTCCAGATCTCTCATCAACATCTGAATCCCCCGAGATTTTCTCAACACAACCAATTACAGCATCACCTCTTACTTCATCAAAAATATCTCCAGATCATTCAACAACTGAGTCTACAGAAACATTAACAAAATCAATTACTGCATTACCATCCACTTCAGCAGAATCATCTAGCCATCACTTCTTAACATCTGAAGCTACAAAAACTTCGCCAATACAAACAGATGGAGTGTCACGACCTACTAACACAGAATCATTTACAGATCACTCAACAACATCTGAATCTCCCGAAACTTCATCACAATTGTTTCGAGCATCACCATCTACCTCCCCAGAAAAATCTACTGATAATTTAACAACTAAATCTCCAGAGTCATCAACCATTTCACTTACATCACCACCTACTTCACCACAATCATCAACATTTGACCCTTCACAAACTTCATCAACAAACTTAGTAACAGCCTCACAACCTTCTTCTCCTGTATCAGCTACAGATCACTCATCAACATCCGAAATGCAACACATTTCATCAACGAATTCAGTTACAGCATCACAACCTGCTTCTGCAGAATCGCTCACAGATCACTCATCAACACCTGAAGCTCCAGAAAGTTCACCAACACCATCATTTACATCACCTTATACCTCCATAGAATCATTTCCAGATCTCTCATCAACATCTGAATCCCCCGAGATTTTCTCAACACAACCAATTACAGCATCACCTCTTACTTCATCAAAAACATCTCCAGATCATTCAACAACTGAGTCCACAGAAACATTAACAAAATCAATTACTGCATTACCATCCACTTCAGCAGAATCATCTAGCCATCACTTCTTAACATTTGAAGCTACAAAAACTTCGCCAATACAAACAGATGGAGTGTCACGACCTACTAACACAGAATCATTTACAGATCCATCAGCATCATCTGAATCTCCCGAAACTTCATCACAATTGTTTCGAGCATCACCATCTACCTCCCCAGAAAAATCTACTGATAATTTAACAACTAAATCTCCAGAGTCATCAACCAATTCAATTACATCACCACCTACTTCACCACAATCAACACTTGACCCTTCACAAACTTCATCAACAAACTTAGTAACAGCCTCACAACTTTCTTCTCCTGTATCATCTACAGATCACTCATCAACATCCGAAATGCAACACATTTCATCAACGAATTCAGTTACAGCATCACAACCTGCTTCTGCAGAATTGCTCACAGATCACTCTTCAACACCTGAAGCTCCAGAAAGTTCACCAACACCATCATTTACAACATCACCTTCTACCTCCATAGAATCATTTCCAGATCTCTCATCAACATCTGAATCCCCCAAGATTTTCTCAACACAACCAATTACAGCATCACCTCTTACTTCATCAAAAACATCTCCAGATCATTCAACAACTGAGTCTACAGAAACATTAACAAAATCAATTACTGCATTACCATCCACTTCAGCAGAATCATCTAGCCATCACTTCTTAACATCTGAAGCTACAAAAACTTCGCCAATACAAACAGATGGAGTGTCACGACCTACTAACACAGAATCATTTACAGATCACTCAACAACATCTGAATCTCCCGAAACTTCATCACAATTGTTTCGAGCATCACCATCTACCTCCCCAGAAAAATCTACTGATAATTTAACAACTAAATCTCCAGAGTCATCAACCATTTCATTTACATCACCACCTACTTCACCACAATCATCAACATTTGACCCTTCACAAACTTCATCAACAAACTTAGTAACAGCCTCACAACCTTCTTCTCCTGTATCAGCTACAGATCACTCATCAACATCCGAAATGCAACACATTTCATCAACGAATTCAGTTACAGCATCACAACCTGCTTCTGCAGAATCGCTCACAGATCACTCATCAACACCTGAAGCTCCAGAAAGTTCACCAACACCATCATTTACATCACCTTATACCTCCACAGAATCATTTCCAGATCTCTCATCAACATCTGAATCCCCCGAGATTTTCTCAACACAACCAATTACAGCATCACCTCTTACTTCATCAAAAACATCTCCAGATCATTCAACAACTGAGTCCACAGAAACATTAACAAAATCAATTACTGCATTACCATCCACTTCAGCAGAATCATCTAGCCATCACTTCTTAACATTTGAAGCTACAAAAACTTCGCCAATACAAACAGATGGAGTGTCACGACCTACTAACACAGAATCATTTACAGATCCATCAGCATCATCTGAATCTCCCGAAACTTCATCACAATTGTTTCGAGCATCACCATCTACCTCCCCAGAAAAATCTACTGATAATTTAACAACTAAATCTCCAGAGTCATCAACCAATTCAATTACATCACCATCTACTTCACCACAATCAACACTTGACCCTTCACAAACTTCATCAACAAACTTAGTAACAGCCTCACAACCTTCTTCTCCTGTATCATCTACAGATCACTCATCAACATCCGAAATGCAACACATTTCATCAACGAATTCAGTTACAGCATCACAACCTGCTTCTGCAGAATTGCTCACAGATCACTCTTCAACACCTGAAGCTCCAGAAAGTTCACCAACACCATCATTTACATCACATTCTACATCCATAGAATCATTTCCAGATCTCTCATCAACATCTGAATCCCCCGAGATTTTCTCAACACAACCAATTACAGCATCACCTCTTACTTCATCAAAAATATCTCCAGATCATTCAACAACTGAGTCTACAGAAACATTAACAAAATCAATTACTGCATTACCATCCACTTCAGCAGAATCATCTAGCCATCACTTCTTAACATCTGAAGCTACAAAAACTTCGCCAATACAAACAGATGGAGTGTCACGACCTACTAACACAGAATCATTTACAGATCACTCAACAACATCTGAATCTCCCGAAACTTCATCACAATTGTTTCGAGCATCACCATCTACCTCCCCAGAAAAATCTACTGATAATTTAACAACTAAATCTCCAGAGTCATCAACCATTTCACTTACATCACCACCTACTTCACCACAATCATCAACATTTCACCCTTCACAAACTTCATCAACAAACTTAGTAACAGCCTCACAACCTTCTTCTCCTGTATCATCTACAGATCACTCATCAACATCCGAAATGCAACACATTTCATCAACGAATTCAGTTACAGCATCACAACCTGCTTCTGCAGAATTGCTCACAGATCACTCTTCAACACCTGAAGCTCCAGAAAGTTCACCAACACCATCATTTACAAAATCACCTTCTACCTCCATAGAATCATTTCCAGATCTCTCATCAACATCTGAACCCCCCGAGATTTTCTCAACACAACCAATTACAGCATCACCTCTTACTTCATCAAAAACATCTCCAGATCATTCAACAACTGAGTCCACAGAAACATTAACAAAATCAATTACTGCATTACCATCCACTTCAGCAGAATCATCTAGCCATCACTTCTTAACATCTGAAGCTACAAAAACTTCGCCAATACAAACAGATGGAGTGTCACGACCTACTAACACAGAATCATTTACAGATCACTCAACAACATCTGAATCTCACGAAACTTCATCACAATTGTTTCGAGCATCACCATCTACCTCCCCAGAAAAATCTACTGATAATTTAACAACTAAATCTCCAGAGTCATCAACCAATTCACTTACATCACCACCTACTTCACCACAATCATCAACATTTGACCCTTCACAAACTTCATCAACAAACTTAGTAACAGCCTCACAACCTTCTTCTCCTGTATCAGCTACAGATCACTCATCAACATCCGAAATGCAACACATTTCATCAACGAATTCAGTTACAGCATCACAACCTGCTTCTGCAGAATCGCTCACAGATCACTCATCAACACCTGAAGCTCCAGAAAGTTCACCAACACCTTCATTTACATCACCTTATACCTCCATAGAATCATTTCCAGATCTCTCATCAACATCTGAATCCCCCGAGATTTTCTCAACACAACCAATTACAGCATCACCTCTTACTTCATCAAAAACATCTCCAGATCATTCAACAACTGAGTCCACAGAAACATTAACAAAATCAATTACTGCATTACCATCCACTTCAGCAGAATCATCTAGCCATCACTTCTTAACATCTGAAGCTAGAAAAACTTCGCCAATACAAACAGATGGAGTGTCACGACCTACTAACACAGAATCATTTACAGATCACTCAACAACATCTGAATCTCACGAAACTTCATCACAATTGTTTCGAGCATCACCATCTACCTCCCCAGAAAAATCTACTGATAATTTAATAACTAAATCTCCAGAGTCATCAACCATTTCACTTACATCACCACCTACTTCACCACAATCATCAACATTTGACCCTTCACAAACTTCATCAACAAACTTAGTAACAGCCTCACAACCTTCTTCTCCTGTATCAGCTACAGATCACTCATCAACATCCGAAATGCAACACATTTCATCAACGAATTCAGTTACAGCATCACAACCTGCTTCTGCAGAATCGCTCACAGATCACTCATCAACACCTGAAGCTCCAGAAAGTTCACCAACACCATCATTTACATCACCTTATACCTCCATAGAATCATTTCCAGATCTCTCATCAACATCTGAATCCCCCGAGATTTTCTCAACACAACCAATTACAGCATCACCTCTTACTTCATCAAAAACATCTCCAGATCATTCAACAACTGAGTCCACAGAAACATTAACAAAATCAATTACTGCATTACCATCCACTTCAGCAGAATCATCTAGCCATCACTTCTTAACATTTGAAGCTACAAAAACTTCGCCAATACAAACAGATGGAGTGTCACGACCTACTAACACAGAATCATTTACAGATCCATCAGCATCATCTGAATCTCCCGAAACTTCATCACAATTGTTTCGAGCATCACCATCTACCTCCCCAGAAAAATCTACTGATAATTTAACAACTAAATCTCCAGAGTCATCAACCAATTCAATTACATCACCACCTACTTCACCACAATCAACACTTGACCCTTCACAAACTTCATCAACAAACTTAGTAACAGCCTCACAACCTTCTTCTCCTGTATCATCTACAGATCACTCATCAACATCCGAAATGCAACACATTTCATCAACGAATTCAGTTACAGCATCACAACCTGCTTCTGCAGAATTGCTCACAGATCACTCTTCAACACCTGAAGCTCCAGAAAGTTCACCAACACCATCATTTACAACATCACCTTCTACCTCCATAGAATCATTTCCAGATCTCTCATCAACATCTGAATCCCCCGAGATTTTCTCAACACAACCAATTACAGCATCACCTCTTACTTCATCAAAAACATCTCCAGATCATTCAACAACTGAGTCCACAGAAACATTAACAAAATCAATTACTGCATTACCATCCACTTCAGCAGAATCATCTAGCCATCACTTCTTAACATCTGAAGCTACAAAAACTTCGCCAATACAAACAGATGGAGTGTCACGACCTACTAACACAGAATCATTTACAGATCCATCAGCATCATCTGAATCTCCCGAAACTTCATCACAATTGTTTCGAGCATCACCATCTACCTCCCCAGAAAAATCTACTGATAATTTAACAACTAAATCTCCAGAGTCATCAACCAATTCAATTACATCACCACCTACTTCACCACAATCAACACTTGACCCTTCACAAACTTCATCAACAAACTTAGTAACAGCCTCACAACCTTCTTCTCCTGTATCATCTACAGATCACTCATCAACATCCGAAATGCAACACATTTCATCAACGAATTCAGTTACAGCATCACAACCTGCTTCTGCAGAATCGCTCA
The DNA here is from genome assembly GCF_001660625.3 of Ictalurus punctatus. Lineage (NCBI taxonomy): Eukaryota > Metazoa > Chordata > Actinopteri > Siluriformes > Ictaluridae > Ictalurus > Ictalurus punctatus. Next base: position 18,134,717 of record NC_030425.2, read on the forward strand.
CAGATCACTCATCAACACCTGAAGCTCCAGAAAGTTCACCAACACCATCATTTACATCACCTTATACCTCCATAGAATCATTTCCAGATCTCTCATCAACATCTGAATCCCCCGAGATTTTCTCAACACAACCAATTACAGCATCACCTCTTACTTCATCAAAAACATCTCCAGATCATTCAACAACTGAGTCCACAGAAACATTAACAAAATCAATTACTGCATTACCATCCACTTCAGCAGAATCATCTAGCCATCACTTCTTAACATTTGAAGCTACAAAAGCTTCGCCAATACAAACAGATGGAGTGTCACGACCTACTAACACAGAATCATTTACAGATCCATCAGCATCATCTGAATCTCCCGAAACTTCATCACAATTGTTTCGAGCATCACCATCTACCTCCCCAGAAAAATCTACTGATAATTTAACAACTAAATCTCCAGAGTCATCAACCAATTCAATTACATCACCACCTACTTCACCACAATCAACACTTCACCCTTCACAAACTTCATCAACAAACTTAGTAACAGCCTCACAACCTTCTTCTCCTGTATCATCTACAGATCACTCATCAACATCCGAAATGCAACACATTTCATCAACGAATTCAGTTACAGCATCACAACCTGCTTCTGCAGAATTGCTCACAGATCACTCTTCAACACCTGAAGCTCCAGAAAGTTCACCAACACCATCATTTACAACATCACCTTCTACCTCCATAGAATCATTTCCAGATCTCTCATCAACATCTGAATCCCCCGAGATTTTCTCAACACAACCAATTACAGCATCACCTCTTACTTCATCAAAAACATCTCCAGATCATTCAACAACTGAGTCCACAGAAACATTAACAAAATCAATTACTGCATTACCATCCACTTCAGCAGAATCATCTAGCCATCACTTCTTAACATCTGAAGCTACAAAAACTTCGCCAATACAAACAGATGGAGTGTCACGACCTACTAACACAGAATCATTTACAGATCCATCAGCATCATCTGAATCTCCCGAAACTTCATCACAATTGTTTCGAGCATCACCATCTACCTCCCCAGAAAAATCTACTGATAATTTAACAACTAAATCTCCAGAGTCATCAACCAATTCAATTACATCACCACCTACTTCACCACAATCAACACTTGACCCTTCACAAACTTCATCAACAAACTTAGTAACAGCCTCACAACCTTCTTCTCCTGTATCATCTACAGATCACTCATCAACATCCGAAATGCAACACATTTCATCAACGAATTCAGTTACAGCATCACAACCTGCTTCTGCAGAATTGCTCACAGATCACTCTTCAACACCTGAAGCTCCAGAAAGTTCACCAACACCATCATTTACAACATCACCTTCTACCTCCATAGAATCATTTCCAGATCTCTCATCAACATCTGAATCCCCCGAGATTTTCTCAACACAACCAATTACAGCATCACCTCTTACTTCATCAAAAACATCTCCAGATCATTCAACAACTGAGTCCACAGAAACATTAACAAAATCAATTACTGCATTACCATCCACTTCAGCAGAATCATCTAGCCATCACTTCTTAACATCTGAAGCTACAAAAACTTCGCCAATACAAACAGATGGAGTGTCACGACCTACTAACACAGAATCATTTACAGATCACTCAACAACATCTGAATCTCACGAAACTTCATCACAATTGTTTCGAGCATCACCATCTACCTCCCCAGAAAAATCTACTGATAATTTAACAACTAAATCTCCAGAGTCATCAACCATTTCACTTACATCACCACCTACTTCACCACAATCATCAACATTTGACCCTTCACAAACTTCATCAACAAACTTAGTAACAGCCTCACAACCTTCTTCTCCTGTATCAGCTACAGATCACTCATCAACATCCGAAATGCAACACATTTCATCAACGAATTCAGTTACAGCATCACAACCTGCTTCTGCAGAATCGCTCACAGATCACTCATCAACACCTGAAGCTCCAGAAAGTTCACCAACACCATCATTTACATCACCTTATACCTCCATAGAATCATTTCCAGATCTCTCATCAACATCTGAATCCCCCGAGATTTTCTCAACACAACCAATTACAGCATCACCTCTTACTTCATCAAAAACATCTCCAGATCATTCAACAACTGAGTCCACAGAAACATTAACAAAATCAATTACTGCATTACCATCCACTTCAGCAGAATCATCTAGCCATCACTTCTTAACATCTGAAGCTACAAAAACTTCGCCAATACAAACAGATGGAGTGTCACGACCTACTAACACAGAATCATTTACAGATCCATCAGCATCATCTGAATCTCCCGAAACTTCATCACAATTGTTTCGAGCATCACCATCTACCTCCCCAGAAAAATCTACTGATAATTTAACAACTAAATCTCCAGAGTCATCAACCAATTCAATTACATCACCACCTACTTCACCACAATCAACACTTGACCCTTCACAAACTTCATCAACAAACTTAGTAACAGCCTCACAACCTTCTTCTCCTGTATCATCTACAGATCACTCATCAACATCCGAAATGCAACACATTTCATCAACGAATTCAGTTACAGCATCACAACCTGCTTCTGCAGAATTGCTCACAGATCACTCTTCAACACCTGAAGCTCCAGAAAGTTCACCAACACCATCATTTACAACATCACCTTCTACCTCCATAGAATCATTTCCAGATCTCTCATCAACATCTGAATCCCCCGAGATTTTCTCAACACAACCAATTACAGCATCACCTCTTACTTCATCAAAAACATCTCCAGATCATTCAACAACTGAGTCCACAGAAACATTAACAAAATCAATTACTGCATTACCATCCACTTCAGCAGAATCATCTAGCCATCACTTCTTAACATCTGAAGCTACAAAAACTTCGCCAATACAAACAGATGGAGTGTCACGACCTACTAACACAGAATCATTTACAGATCCATCAGCATCATCTGAATCTCCCGAAACTTCATCACAATTGTTTCGAGCATCACCATCTACCTCCCCAGAAAAATCTACTGATAATTTAACAACTAAATCTCCAGAGTCATCAACCAATTCAATTACATCACCACCTACTTCACCACAATCAACACTTGACCCTTCACAAACTTCATCAACAAACTTAGTAACAGCCTCACAACCTTCTTCTCCTGTATCATCTACAGATCACTCATCAACATCCGAAATGCAACACATTTCATCAACGAATTCAGTTACAGCATCACAACCTGCTTCTGCAGAATTGCTCACAGATCACTCTTCAACACCTGAAGCTCCAGAAAGTTCACCAACACCATCATTTACAACATCACCTTCTACCTCCATAGAATCATTTCCAGATCTCTCATCAACATCTGAATCCCCCGAGATTTTCTCAACACAACCAATTACAGCATCACCTCTTACTTCATCAAAAACATCTCCAGATCATTCAACAACTGAGTCCACAGAAACATTAACAAAATCAATTACTGCATTACCATCCACTTCAGCAGAATCATCTAGCCATCACTTCTTAACATCTGAAGCTACAAAAACTTCGCCAATACAAACAGATGGAGTGTCACGACCTACTAACACAGAATCATTTACAGATCCATCAGCATCATCTGAATCTCCCGAAACTTCATCACAATTGTTTCGAGCATCACCATCTACCTCCCCAGAAAAATCTACTGATAATTTAACAACTAAATCTCCAGAGTCATCAACCAATTCAATTACATCACCACCTACTTCACCACAATCAACACTTGACCCTTCACAAACTTCATCAACAAACTTAGTAACAGCCTCACAACCTTCTTCTCCTGTATCATCTACAGATCACTCATCAACATCCGAAATGCAACACATTTCATCAACGAATTCAGTTACAGCATCACAACCTGCTTCTGCAGAATTGCTCACAGATCACTCTTCAACACCTGAAGCTCCAGAAAGTTCACCAACACCATCATTTACAACATCACCTTCTACCTCCATAGAATCATTTCCAGATCTCTCATCAACATCTGAATCCCCCGAGATTTTCTCAACACAACCAATTACAGCATCACCTCTTACTTCATCAAAAACATCTCCAGATCATTCAACAACTGAGTCCACAGAAACATTAACAAAATCAATTACTGCATTACCATCCACTTCAGCAGAATCATCTAGCCATCACTTCTTAACATCTGAAGCTACAAAAACTTCGCCAATACAAACAGATGGAGTGTCACGACCTACTAACACAGAATCATTTACAGATCACTCAACAACATCTGAATCTCACGAAACTTCATCACAATTGTTTCGAGCATCACCATCTACCTCCCCAGAAAAATCTACTGATAATTTAACAACTAAATCTCCAGAGTCATCAACCATTTCACTTACATCACCACCTACTTCACCACAATCATCAACATTTGACCCTTCACAAACTTCATCAACAAACTTAGTAACAGCCTCACAACCTTCTTCTCCTGTATCAGCTACAGATCACTCATCAACATCCGAAATGCAACACATTTCATCAACGAATTCAGTTACAGCATCACAACCTGCTTCTGCAGAATCGCTCACAGATCACTCATCAACACCTGAAGCTCCAGAAAGTTCACCAACACCATCATTTACATCACCTTATACCTCCATAGAATCATTTCCAGATCTCTCATCAACATCTGAATCCCCCGAGATTTTCTCAACACAACCAATTACAGCATCACCTCTTACTTCATCAAAAACATCTCCAGATCATTCAACAACTGAGTCCACAGAAACATTAACAAAATCAATTACTGCATTACCATCCACTTCAGCAGAATCATCTAGCCATCACTTCTTAACATTTGAAGCTACAAAAACTTCGCCAATACAAACAGATGGAGTGTCACGACCTACTAACACAGAATCATTTACAGATCCATCAGCATCATCTGAATCTCCCGAAACTTCATCACAATTGTTTCGAGCATCACCATCCACCTCCCCAGAAAAATCTACTGATAATTTAACAACTAAATCTCCAGAGTCATCAACCAATTCAATTACATCACCACCTACTTCACCACAATCAACACTTCACCCTTCACAAACTTCATCAACAAACTTAGTAACAGCCTCACAACCTTCTTCTCCTGTATCATCTACAGATCACTCATCAACATCCGAAATGCAACACATTTCATCAACGAATTCAGTTACAGCATCACAACCTGCTTCTGCAGAATTGCTCACAGATCACTCTTCAACACCTGAAGCTCCAGAAAGTTCACCAACACCATCATTTACAACATCACCTTCTACCTCCATAGAATCATTTCCAGATCTCTCATCAACATCTGAATCCCCCGAGATTTTCTCAAAACAACCAATTACAGCATCACCTCTTACTTCATCAAAAACATCTCCAGATCATTCAACAACTGAGTCCACAGAAACATTAACAAAATCAATTACTGCATTACCATCCACTTCAGCAGAATCATCTAGCCATCACTTCTTAACATCTGAAGCTACAAAAACTTCGCCAATACAAACAGATGGAGTGTCACGACCTACTAACACAGAATCATTTACAGATCCATCAGCATCATCTGAATCTCCCGAAACTTCATCACAATTGTTTCGAGCATCACCATCTACCTCCCCAGAAAAATCTACTGATAATTTAACAACTAAATCTCCAGAGTCATCAACCAATTCAATTACATCACCACCTACTTCACCACAATCAACACTTGACCCTTCACAAACTTCATCAACAAACTTAGTAACAGCCTCACAACCTTCTTCTCCTGTATCATCTACAGATCACTCATCAACATCCGAAATGCAACACATTTCATCAACGAATTCAGTTACAGCATCACAACCTGCTTCTGCAGAATCGCTCACAGATCACTCATCAACACCTGAAGCTCCAGAAAGTTCACCAACACCATCATTTACATCACCTTATACCTCCATAGAATCATTTCCAGATCTCTCATCAACATCTGAATCCCCCGAGATTTTCTCAACACAACCAATTACAGCATCACCTCTTACTTCATCAAAAACATCTCCAGATCATTCAACAACTGAGTCCACAGAAACATTAACAAAATCAATTACTGCATTACCATCCACTTCAGCAGAATCATCTAGCCATCACTTCTTAACATTTGAAGCTACAAAAGCTTCGCCAATACAAACAGATGGAGTGTCACGACCTACTAACACAGAATCATTTACAGATCCATCAGCATCATCTGAATCTCCCGAAACTTCATCACAATTGTTTCGAGCATCACCATCTACCTCCCCAGAAAAATCTACTGATAATTTAACAACTAAATCTCCAGAGTCATCAACCAATTCAATTACATCACCACCTACTTCACCACAATCAACACTTCACCCTTCACAAACTTCATCAACAAACTTAGTAACAGCCTCACAACCTTCTTCTCCTGTATCATCTACAGATCACTCATCAACATCCGAAATGCAACACATTTCATCAACGAATTCAGTTACAGCATCACAACCTGCTTCTGCAGAATTGCTCACAGATCACTCTTCAACACCTGAAGCTCCAGAAAGTTCACCAACACCATCATTTACAACATCACCTTCTACCTCCATAGAATCATTTCCAGATCTCTCATCAACATCTGAATCCCCCGAGATTTTCTCAACACAACCAATTACAGCATCACCTCTTACTTCATCAAAAACATCTCCAGATCATTCAACAACTGAGTCCACAGAAACATTAACAAAATCAATTACTGCATTACCATCCACTTCAGCAGAATCATCTAGCCATCACTTCTTAACATCTGAAGCTACAAAAACTTCGCCAATACAAACAGATGGAGTGTCACGACCTACTAACACAGAATCATTTACAGATCCATCAGCATCATCTGAATCTCCCGAAACTTCATCACAATTGTTTCGAGCATCACCATCTACCTCCCCAGAAAAATCTACTGATAATTTAACAACTAAATCTCCAGAGTCATCAACCAATTCAATTACATCACCACCTACTTCACCACAATCAACACTTGACCCTTCACAAACTTCATCAACAAACTTAGTAACAGCCTCACAACCTTCTTCTCCTGTATCATCTACAGATCACTCATCAACATCCGAAATGCAACACATTTCATCAACGAATTCAGTTACAGCATCACAACCTGCTTCTGCAGAATTGCTCACAGATCACTCTTCAACACCTGAAGCTCCAGAAAGTTCACCAACACCATCATTTACAACATCACCTTCTACCTCCATAGAATCATTTCCAGATCTCTCATCAACATCTGAATCCCCCGAGATTTTCTCAACACAACCAATTACAGCATCACTTCTTACTTCATCAAAAACATCTCCAGATCATTCAACAACTGAGTCCACAGAAACATTAACAAAATCAATTACTGCATTACCATCCACTTCAGCAGAATCATCTAGCCATCACTTCTTAACATCTGAAGCTACAAAAACTTCGCCAATACAAACAGATGGAGTGTCACGACCTACTAACACAGAATCATTTACAGATCACTCAACAACATCTGAATCTCACGAAACTTCATCACAATTGTTTCGAGCATCACCATCTACCTCCCCAGAAAAATCTACTGATAATTTAACAACTAAATCTCCAGAGTCATCAACCATTTCACTTACATCACCACCTACTTCACCACAATCATCAACATTTGACCCTTCACAAACTTCATCAACAAACTTAGTAACAGCCTCACAACCTTCTTCTCCTGTATCAGCTACAGATCACTCATCAACATCCGAAATGCAACACATTTCATCAACGAATTCAGTTACAGCATCACAACCTGCTTCTGCAGAATCGCTCACAGATCACTCATCAACACCTGAAGCTCCAGAAAGTTCACCAACACCATCATTTACATCACCTTATACCTCCATAGAATCATTTCCAGATCTCTCATCAACATCTGAATCCCCCGAGATTTTCTCAACACAACCAATTACAGCATCACCTCTTACTTCATCAAAAACATCTCCAGATCATTCAACAACTGAGTCCACAGAAACATTAACAAAATCAATTACTGCATTACCATCCACTTCAGCAGAATCATCTAGCCATCACTTCTTAACATTTGAAGCTACAAAAACTTCGCCAATACAAACAGATGGAGTGTCACGACCTACTAACACAGAATCATTTACAGATCCATCAGCATCATCTGAATCTCCCGAAACTTCATCACAATTGTTTCGAGCATCACCATCTACCTCCCCAGAAAAATCTACTGATAATTTAACAACTAAATCTCCAGAGTCATCAACCAATTCAATTACATCACCACCTACTTCACCACAATCATCAACATTTGACCCTTCACAAACTTCATCAACAAACTTAGTAACAGCCTCACAACCTTCTTCTCCTGTATCATCTACAGATCACTCATCAACATCCGAAATGCAACACATTTCATCAACGAATTCAGTTACAGCATCACAACCTGCTTCTGCAGAATTGCTCACAGATCACTCTTCAACACCTGAAGCTCCAGAAAGTTCACCAACACCATCATTTACAACATCACCTTCTACCTCCATAGAATCATTTCCAGATCTCTCATCAACATCTGAATCCCCCGAGATTTTCTCAACACAACCAATTACAGCATCACCTCTTACTTCATCAAAAACATCTCCAGATCATTCAACAACTGAGTCCACAGAAACATTAACAAAATCAATTACTGCATTACCATCCACTTCAGCAGAATCATCTAGCCATCACTTCTTAACATCTGAAGCTACAAAAACTTCGCCAATACAAACAGATGGAGTGTCACGACCTACTAACACAGAATCATTTACAGATCCATCAGCATCATCTGAATCTCCCGAAACTTCATCACAATTGTTTCGAGCATCACCATCTACCTCCCCAGAAAAATCTACTGATAATTTAACAACTAAATCTCCAGAGTCATCAACCAATTCAATTACATCACCACCTACTTCACCACAATCATCAACATTTGACCCTTCACAAACTTCATCAACAAACTTAGTAACAGCCTCACAACCTTCTTCTCCTGTATCAGCTACAGATCACTCATCAACATCCGAAATGCAACACATTTCATCAACGAATTCAGTTACAGCATCACAACCTGCTTCTGCAGAATCGCTCACAGATCACTCATCAACACCTGAAGCTCCAGAAAGTTCACCAACACCATCATTTACATCACCTTATACCTCCATAGAATCATTTCCAGATCTCTCATCAACATCTGAATCCCCCGAGATTTTCTCAACACAACCAATTACAGCATCACCTCTTACTTCATCAAAAACATCTCCAGATCATTCAACAACTGAGTCCACAGAAACATTAACAAAATCAATTACTGCATTAACATCCACTTCAGCAGAATCATCTAGCCATCACTTCTTAACATTTGAAGCTACAAAAGCTTCGCCAATACAAACAGATGGAGTGTCACGACCTACTAACACAGAATCATTTACAGATCCATCAGCATCATCTGAATCTCCCGAAACTTCATCACAATTGTTTCGAGCATCACCATCTACCTCCCCAGAAAAATCTACTGATAATTTAACAACTAAATCTCCAGAGTCATCAACCAATTCAATTACATCACCACCTACTTCACCACAATCAACACTTCACCCTTCACAAACTTCATCAACAAACTTAGTAACAGCCTCACAACCTTCTTCTCCTGTATCATCTACAGATCACTCATCAACATCCGAAATGCAACACATTTCATCAACGAATTCAGTTACAGCATCACAACCTGCTTCTGCAGAATTGCTCACAGATCACTCTTCAACACCTGAAGCTCCAGAAAGTTCACCAACACCATCATTTACAACATCACCTTCTACCTCCATAGAATCATTTCCAGATCTCTCATCAACATCTGAATCCCCCGAGATTTTCTCAACACAACCAATTACAGCATCACCTCTTACTTCATCAAAAACATCTCCAGATCATTCAACAACTGAGTCCACAGAAACATTAACAAAATCAATTACTGCATTACCATCCACTTCAGCAGAATCATCTAGCCATCACTTCTTAACATCTGAAGCTACAAAAACTTCGCCAATACAAACAGATGGAGTGTCACGACCTACTAACACAGAATCATTTACAGATCCATCAGCATCATCTGAATCTCCCGAAACTTCATCACAATTGTTTCGAGCATCACCATCTACCTCCCCAGAAAAATCTACTGATAATTTAACAACTAAATCTCCAGAGTCATCAACCAATTCAATTACATCACCACCTACTTCACCACAATCAACACTTGACCCTTCACAAACTTCATCAACAAACTTAGTAACAGCCTCACAACCTTCTTCTCCTGTATCATCTACAGATCACTCATCAACATCCGAAATGCAACACATTTCATCAACGAATTCAGTCACAGCATTACAACCTGCTTCTGCAGAGTCGCTCACAGATCACTCATCAACACCTGAAGCTCCAGAAACTTCATCAACACCATGGATTACAACATCACCATCTACTTCCCAGAAATTATCTACAGATTACTTATCATCATCTGAATCTACTGAAACTATATCAACACAAACAGTTACAGTATCCCCACCTGCTTTTGCAGAATCATCTATAAATCAGTCAACATTCATATCTGCAGAAAGTTCATCAACAAATTCACTTGCAGCATCACAACCTGCTTCTGAAGAATTGCCCACACATCCCTCTTCAATATCTGAAGTTCCAGAAAGTTCATCAACACCATCATTTACAACATCACCTTCTACCTCCATAGAATCATTTCCAGATCACTCATCAACATCTGAATCCCCCGAGATTTTCTCAACACAAACAATTACAGAATCACCTCTTACTTCATCAAAAACATCTCCAGATCATTCAACAACTGAGTCTACAGAAACATTAACAAAATCAATTACTGCATTACCATCCACTTCAGCAGAATCATCTAGCCATCACTTCTTAACATCTGAAACTACAAAAACTTCGCCAATACAAACAGATGGAGTGTCACGACCTACTAAAACAGAATCATTTACAGATCACTCAATAACATCTGAATCTCCCGAAACTTCATCACAATTGTTTCGAGCATCACCATCTACCTCCCCAGAAAAATCTACTGATAATTTAACAACTAAATCTCCAGAGTCATCAACCAATTCACTTATATCACCACCTACTTCACCACAATCATCAACATTTGACCCTTCACAAACTTCATCAACAAACTTAGTAACAGCCTCACAACCTACTTCTCCAGTAGCATCTACAGATCATTCATCAACATCCGAAATGCAACACATTTCATCAACGAATTCAGTTACAGCATCACAACCTGCTTCTGCAGAATTGCTCACAGATCACTCATCAACACCTGAAGCTCCAGAAAGTTCATCAACACCATCGATTACAATATCACCATCTACTTCCCAGAAATTATCTACAGATTACTTATCAACATCTGAATCTACTGAAACTTTGTCAACACAAACAATTACAGTATCCCCATCTGCTTCAGCAGAATCATCTATAAATCAGTCAACATTCATATCTGTAGAAACTTTATCAACAAATTCAGTTACAGGATCCCAACCTGCTTCTGCAGAATTACCTACAGATCCCTCTTCAACACCTGAAGTTCCAGAAAGTTCATCGACACCATCATTTACAACATCACCTTCTACCTCCATAGAATCATTTCCAGATAACTCATCAACATCTGAATCCCCCGAGATTTTCTCAACACAACCAATTACAGCATCACCTCTTACTTCATCAAAAACATCTCCAGATCATTCAACAACTGAGTCCACAGAAACATTAACAAAATCAATTACTGCATTACCATCCACTTCAGCAGAATCATCTAGCCATCACTTCTTAACATCTGAAGCTACAAAAACTTCGCCAATACAAACAGATGGAGTGTCACGACCTACTAACACAGAATCATTTACAGATCCATCAGCATCATCTGAATCTCCCGAAACTTCATCACAATTGTTTCGAGCATCACCATCTACCTCCCCAGAAAAATCTACTGATAATTTAACAACTAAATCTCCAGAGTCATCAACCAATTCAATTACATCACCACCTACTTCACCACAATCAACACTTGACCCTTCACAAACTTCATCAACAAACTTAGTAACAGCCTCACAACCTTCTTCTCCTGTATCATCTACAGATCACTCATCAACATCCGAAATGCAACACATTTCATCAATGAATTCAGTTACAGCATCACAACCTGCTTCTGCAGAATCGCTCACAGATCACTCATCAACACCTGAAGCTCCAGAAAGTTCACCAACACCATCATTTACATCACCTTCTACCTCCATAGAATCATTTCCAGATCACTCATCAACATCTGAATCCCCCGAGATTTTCTCAACACAACCAATTACAGCATCACCTCTTACTTCACCAAAAACATCTAAAGATCATTTAACAACTGAGTCTTCAGAACCATTAACAAAATCAATTACTGCATTACCATCCACTTTAGCAGAATCATCTACCCATCACTTCTTAACATCTGAAACAACAAAAACATCACCAATACAAACAGTTGGAGTGTCACGACCTACTAATACAGAATCATTTACAGATCACTCAACAACATCTGAATCTTCCAAAACATCAAGACAAACAGTTATAGCCTTCACATCTGTTTCCCCACAACCATCTACGGATCCATCATCAACATTCAAATCTCCAGAAACTTTATCCAAGCAGCAAGTTACACCATCACGTGGAAAGTCACATGGAGATCACTCCTCAACATCTCAAACTCTCCAAATGTCATCAGCATCATCAATTACATCACCAATTACTTTACCAGAATCATCTAGAGATCAGTCATTAACATCTAAATCGGCAGATATTTCATCAACAAATTCAGTTACAGCATCACCACCTGCTTCTGCAGAAATGCATACAGATCACTCATTAACACCTGAAGCTCCAAAAACTCCATCAACACCATTGTTTACAACATCACCTTCTACCTCCCTAGAATCATCTCCAGATCACTCATCAACAGCTGAATCTGCAGTAACTTTATCAACACCAATCGTTACATCATCACCTATTACTTCACCAGAAACATTGACCAATCATTCAAAAACCGAGTCTTCAGAAATGTTAACAAAATCAATTACTGCATTACCATCAACTTCCACAGAATCAGCTACACATAACTCCTTAACATCTGAGGCCACAAAAATTTCATCAATACAAACACATGGAGTGTCACAACCTACTCACACAGAATCATTTACAGATCTCTCATCAACAATTGAATCTTCAGAAACTTCAACACAAACAGTCACTGCCTCACCATCTCCCTCCCCAAAATTATCTACAGGTTACTCATCAGCATCTGAATCTCCAGAACCTATATCAACACAAACAGATACAGTATCACCACCTGCTTCGGATGAATCACCTAGAGATCACTCCTCAAAATCTGAAGCTCCAGAAACGTCGTCACCACCATTCTTTACATCACCACCTACTTCAACACATTTATCTACAGATCACTCATCAACATCAACTACAACTCTGTCAACAACAACCACCACCACAGGCATTTCTCCAGCAACCACTACTTCAAAAACCCCACCAAAAGTAACCACCAACAAAACCACCTCTTCACGACCATCTATAATTTTTCAACCACCAACAGCTTCACTATCAAAAAGTATTGTTTGTCTTACATTTCTATGTGTATGGTTTCTGTCTTATTAATATCTTTATTATTATCTTGTGTCTTATGTTTATCTGTTTGATTTCTCTATATTTTACAGTATTTGCTCAAGCAGTGGTTAAGATGCAATGTGTCACTAAACTAAGCAATGAGAAAATCATCATTTATATAGAGGAGGTAAGGCCTAACTTTGTGCTATACTCCAAATGTATGGTTATTTTATCCTGTAGATCTAAGTGACATTTGTATCAGTTGGAATTAAGATATGAAAGGAATAAAACATGACAGGGTGTGCTGTTATAGGAAAATAATCCAAACATTTCCAATTTTTAATTTATTAATGAATTAATCTTTATACATTTTATCCATTTATATTTACATTTAATGTTGAGGAAGATCCATGAACTAAGTTACTTCCTGTTATCACTTACTGTGCATTATAGCAGCTATAAACAGTTTCCTGTCCTGAAGATTTTAACATGACAGAAAACATACTGACCATTACAAAGGTGTCACAAATTCCGCCAGAGTATGTTGCTTTGACTGTGCCCTTATTGTGATTTGTTTGAATTTCCTAGTCCTATCTCCACTCCTTTTCTGTCATTTCCCCAGTGTGTTTATCTGCTTTCAGTTTAGCCTTTGAGTATTGTGGACTAATTATAGTCTCCTGTGTGTTTTGTATGGTTGCAAAGTCTTATCATTGTTTAATGTGTCCCTGAGAAGGGAACAAAATGTTGCGTGAGCTTCACGCTGTGGGAAGCGCCCTTGCATGTGACCGGTACCTGAAGTCTGTGTAAAATCACGCCTATTTATAGGCCTGCCATGGTCAGGAGACGTGGCATTTCACATGTCTAGTGACTATAAAACGGCACCTGTAAACCACATCATCAGCCTCTATTATCTGAAGTGAAGACGTGATTCACAGGCATGACCCAGTATGACAAAGCTACGCAAAATCTCGTTCCATTCTCAGGGAACAGGGTTACATGCGTAACCCAGATGTTCCCTTTCAAAGGGAACTCAACATTGCGTGAGCTTCATTCTGTGGGAACGAGTACACCCACTCTATCATACTGAGGGTATAGCCTGTCACAGAGGCTCCATCAATAGAGGTGTGGCTGGCTGAAATGGCAGCCACATAGGCCCTAATTGTAGAAGGAGCCAACCTTGCTGAGAAACGTTCCTGTAAGAACTCCGGGCTTGTAGCAATTGCTCAGTTTACTGGGTCCTAGTAATGTTCCTAGTGTTTAACATGGTCTCTACAACCTTAGTTGAGAGACCGAAATCTATGAGCTGGTGCCCCTCGGGGGCCAGACGCACCTAGGAGGTGACTCACCTAGTGGAATGAGCCCCTATGCCCAGAGGTGTAACGAGACCGCGTGCCTCATAAGCAATAGAGATTGCTTTCACTATCCAAATAGAGATGCACTGCTTTGACAGAGCATCACCTCTACTAGCACTGCCAAGCAAACCAGCAACCACTCTGACTTATAATACTGGCCAGAGTGGTGGATGTAAGTACAAAGAGCTCTGACTGGACACAGTTGGTGCAATCTTTCTCGTTCTGTTGTAAGAAACAGAGGAGGGGAGTAAGCCTGCAACACTACCAGCTGGGCAGCAGATGTAGGCACTTAGGAATAATCTGACGTAGGATATAGGGAGGCCTTGGCTAATCCAGGGGCAAAGTCAAGGCAGGAAGCGGTAACAGAGATGTCAGGCCCACAAAAAGAGCTACCTTTAGAGTCAGAAGCTAAGAAACTGACTCTAAGGGCCCAAAAAGGGTGCCTGACAGACCTACCTGAACCACAGAAGCTCCCAGGAAGGTATTCCTCGTCTGCAGATGGGCCTCAGCCATCTGACACCACGTATACACCTTGAAGTTAGAGGATGTTGCTCCACAGAGTCTCTATCAATAGAGGCAAGGCTGGCTGAAATGGCGGCCACGTAGACCCTAATTGTAGAAAGATCCAACCTTGCTGAGAAACGTTCCTGTAAGAACTCCTGGAGTGTGGCTATTGCACAGTTACTGGGTCTCACTGGCGTTCCTCACATCACGATAAAAAAGTTGCTACTTGAATGCATACAATTTTCTTGTGGATGGTGCTCTAGCATTTAACATGATCTCTACAACCTCAGTTGAGAGACCGGAATCTATGAGAACCAAATTCAAGCTGGCCAACCTGGTGCTACTAGCAGCAGACGTAGCATGATCTTGGTGAACTCTTGCTAGAGCCTGTGGGAGCAGATCAATCGGGGGAAAGGCATACAGAAATGACCTCGGCCATGTGTGTACCATGGTGTCCAGCCCTGACATGTTTTTTTTTTTTTAGTGCAGGAGGAGTGAGGGTGAACATGTCTCCTCGGAGGCAAACACGTCTCCTCAGAAGCGAACACAGAGGCCTCAGCCCCTGCCTCAACAGGATGTTTGCCCAACATTCCTGTTGCCCAGAATGTACATTGCACTCACTGACAAAACTTCCCCTCCACTAGAGAAGAATTAGTTGACCCTATCTGAACAGGGAGCGCAAACATAATCCTCCCTGCTGGTTGATATATGAGACCACCACTGTATTGTCTAACACATGGTGATCTCTCAACTGAGAAGGAATTTAGAACTAGGAGTACGGCACACATTTCTAGGAAATTTATATGCCATACTAGATGAGGGCCAATCCAGAGACCGTGAGGGAGGCATCTGACATTACTGTCTTGCGATAAGAGCTGCCCCTTGAGTGTGACCTGAGGCTAAGAATTGGGGACACCTCCAAATTCTTAGAGCATATAGGCATCGCCACAAGACATCGATTACTCTCAGGGGTTACTCTCAGGTGTCTGAAACTTCTGACTTTCAGACGCCACTGAACGGTCTTATGTGCAATGGGTCCAGAGGTATGACATTGGCTGCTGCCACCATAAGCCCCAACAGTCTCCACAGAGACTGGTGGGGATGCCCAGACCTAATTTTATCTTGCTCAATGTTGATAGGATTGCCCTACGTGTGTTGAGGATAAACATGCCCTCACTGTATTCAAATCCCATATAACCCCTAGAAAAGTTGCTCTCTAATGGAGAAGCAACTTTCCCTGAGGTTCAACCTGAGCCTCAAGCTCCTCACGTGGGTGAAAACAACCGCGCTAGAATTAACCAGTCATCCAGGTAGTTTAGCACACGGATGCCCCGGAGTTGCAAAGGAGTCAGCGCAGCATCCATGCACTTTCTGACAGTGTGAGGGGATAAAGCTAGACCAAAAGGAAGAATCAATATTGATACGCGTTGTCTCCAAACACGAACCTCAGGAACTTCCTGTGACTGGGCAATGGAATATGTGTCTTTTTTTTAGATCTATTATCACAAACCAATTCTCAACTGAGTCTATGGAATGATACATTTGAGCGTCAACATCCTGAACCTGTATGTCCGAAGAGTACGATTCAGATGACGCAGATCTAAAATTGGCCACACGCCCTGTCTTTTCTGTGGACCAGGAAATAACGGCTGTAAAACATCCCTACCTCAGAGAAGAGGTACATGTTCTATGGCCCCTTTGTCCAAGAGAGATCTACTCCCTGGCTAATGTCGGGCTTTGCATTGTGCTGACTACTGTGGTGAGCATGCCTCTGAAACAGGGGGTCAAGCTATGAACTGGACCCGGTACCCTTTTCTATGGAGGACAGAACCCATGGAGACACATTTGGCAGTAGTTCCCACACTGCCATATGGTCTTTATTGACGTTAACTTTCCACATTTTGTGGGAGGGAAAGCATCAGATTTTCATTGCCCTGTGACAGCTCGCTGACCAGAGAAACTGAAAACTTGGGACGACATTGGCTAGGGAGCTCTAGTGTAATACTGGGGGCTAACTGCCCTAACAACCTCTTGTTCCCTGATACCTCCCTCCACAGCCTCTCAGGACTGCTTCTTTTTGCCTTTTTGCACTGAGTATCATTTTAGATCAGGCCTACTAGCAGTCTGCAACTGTGGCTGCCTGGTCCCTTTGGCTTTCTGCGGGGGGAAAGTGGGCCACCACACTTGCTTTCTGTGCCTCCCTCACAGTTCAACAGGTCTGCCTGGTAGGACTGCAACATTGCCATTGTATGCTGGGACCCAGAAGCATGACCCACTGCCACATATGCTTTGCCAACCAGTGATGGTCTTACACGGCTTGGATGGCAAAGCCAGCCCCCTGATTTTGGTGCCATTACTGGAGAGAGATGGCTCACAAGCACCTCCTCCACCTTCGGCAAAATAGCTGTACTGTTAATCCTATGTCGTGGGGTTATAAACACGGCGTTCCCCAGAAGCACGACACTTCATGGTGCACTTCCAGGAAAAAAGAGGAGTTTTCTGCGGTGTGAGGGAGTGCTCGCCTTCTCACTGGATTCCCCCTCTGGCTCCTCGGGTTAACTCTCCTTAACAGAGGGAGAACCCATCGCCCTTCAGCTGAGAATTGAGAGAGCCAAGAGCGGAGCTGCATCCTTGTGCCCTTTTTAAAATGCATTTATTTATTTATTTATTTATTTATTTATTATTATTATTTATAAATGTGTAAAAGGTCACTTTTCATTTTTTATTTGCAGTTTTCCCGACTCATCCAGGCTAAAGTTAATGGAACCATCAAGATTACAGTGAAGAAGACCAAAATGTATCACCCTAAGGATCACCTCCTTAAAGCTCCATAAAAAAAGAGAAGTCTGAAGAATGGATTTCATTATTCCACTAATAATAAAACTAACAATTCATGTTATGGATTGGCACCCTGTCCAGGGTGTACCCCGCCTTGTGTCTGATGCTCCCTGGGATAGGCTCCAGGTCCCCGTGACCCTGTAAAGGATAAGTGGTATAGAGGATGGATGGATGGATAATTCATGTTTCCACTGTGGGAAAAACAAATGCTGTGTCAATGCAAAGGCACTAGTATTATTTAATTAGCTCAGGATGATAACTGACACATTGCTCAGCCATTCTACATAGTTTGTCATGTGTGCATGTAAAGTTTGCCTGAAAAATGTGCCGACCAAGGATTAGAATGACCAACGTAAATATTCATCATATAAACAAAGCCATGTCACTCTTCCAGAAAGCACTAACACATCACAGCCACACAAACTGTCTGTTAACATATTTCTGTACTAATAGGATGTAAATTTTGGCTGTGTCAAGTAGACAACATTGCAGTGTTATCATAATCTAAGGCACAACAAAGGGCACAACGAAATTTATTGCCTCATGGTTTCTAGAATGTTTCTTGAACATGGATTATTATTGAAGGCTTTATCGATATTCTTGACTAGAGTTCATGCAACTTTATAACTTTACTTTTTTTCAGTTTGTGTAGTCTATGTTAAATATACTCTGTGTTCTACCAGAACAAATAATAAAACAAAGAGAAACAAATATTTATTGCTATAATTATTATTGTTATTATTGTTATTATTAATAAAATTTCAGTGCAAAATGTCTGTGTTCTATTGTTTTTGGTGGCTGTGTTGTCAAACCACAGGTACTAAATTAAAAAATAAATATATTCCAACAGTGCCAGCAAATCCTTTGTAAAAGGTGCAACACTTGCCCTACATCAAAATAGTTTCTTGTACATCTTGCAAATGCCTTTCATGTTTTTCACTCAATAAAATACCTATTAACACTTTGAGAGTAGCTTTTCCCTTAAAAAAAAAAACATGTTTTATCTCATATGCAAAAGAAGATAGTGCCGTCACTTTCTGGTGCATGAGAAAAAACATAATTTAAACTCACATGGGCAAAATGTTGCAAAATTTGTTTATTTAAAAAAAAAATAAATCAGCATTGAGCCATTTGGGAGCAGAAAGACGTTTGTTTTGAAAGAGTCTTGTAGAATATTGTGCATGCTTACGTAGTGTCCATCACTAATATGAGCAGGACCATCCAGCAGTCTCTACTGCGTATGCTTAGGCCCAATGTCGCTACTCTGCTACTCAATTTTATGCAAAATAGCAACTTCGATTTCGACCCCAAAAAGGCTTTAAAAACGCAACATGGGAGTGAAGGGCACCATATTGTCTAATTATATATACAGTCATTTGTAGTAACTCAGTATTATGTCATTTTTGAGTTTGCTACATTTGACCTATAAAGTAGATAAAAATATGGACACTTCGATATTCATCTATTGTTAGTACCAAGCTAGTCAGCTAACTGGGATGAGTGATGTATATTTACCTCATCAAAACAGCAAAGAGTATAGTCTATGTTTTATATTAAATTAAACAAGTGAATATATCTTGATTGATTGAAAGCAAATACTGGTATACTGTATACAGCATAACTCATTTAAAAGTAAGGAAGTGCTAGCAACTGTTAATATGATGACCTGTGAAACCTTCTAGACTTTCTGAGTAGCTTTCTGAGTTTTAAGTTGAGGGGGTGTTTTCTTTGGTTTTTCCTAGTTGGAGGCTGGAAATTCTGAGTTGCGAGCCTTAGTTGAATGCAGCATTAGAAAACATCATCTCCACCAAAAGAGAATACTGCAGCAGTGTTTTAGTCCTTTAATCTGCCCACCTCTCTCATTTCCTCCTCTGTACAATCTAAGTAACAGGTCAGTTTCCAAAGCTTCAGCTTTCATGCTAATATCATCATCAACTGTATCATGCTCATCATCTCATAGATTGGTAACTAGCCGAGCTAAGTCTCTGCTATAGCTAACAGTGAAACCTGACCATTGTCCCTTTTGTTTGAGATCAGTAAATTTTTTCTCTCATAAAATGCCATCGTAACTGCACTAGCAATAACAATAATAATGTCCCCCTGCTGTGATGTATGATCTTCTTACCTGTAGAGGGTGCTCCAGTGCCTTATCACCTGGCCCTTACCCTGTAAGTGAAGAACAAAAGCAAAGGAAGCAAAAGTAAAACAGACAGTTGGAATGACCAGACCATGTGTATATTGTGTGCTCTCATGATTCCTAGAAGTGTAAGCCTAAACAGCCAAACAAAGGGAAATATTACACCTGTGACATCAGAGCAGCACACAAGAGCTAACTTCTCATGGTAATAATGAAAATGCAGCACCAACTGACAAATTAACACCAAAATCACTAATCACATAACAAATATTTAAATCTAAACTTATTTTATGTATTTCAGGGTGTAGTTTTCCTTTAAGTAAAGTAACAAATTTAAAGAAGCATATCGCATTGTTCAAGGAAATAAAGTCTAAAACAGAGGTCGGGAACCTTTTCAGCAAAAAAAAAAAAAAAAAAAAAAAGGATTTTTTTAAAAGAGCCAGAGAAAAGTTATAATATGTTTTTACTTCTTATTACTGTAGTTATTATCTTTACTGTTATTGCATAATAATAGTAAAAAATAAAAAATAAAATTATAGTGTTAATGTAATAAAAGCCATTACACATTTTGCGTTTTTTGTCCTAACAGCCTACACTTCACTTTATTAGCCTGTAGGTGGCATTTGGACTTCATTTAGCCAACTATGATAGTGTCATCAAATGGTAAATCAATACAAGATGCAGTACATAAGTAAGAGTAAATTGAACACCACTTACCATTAATGCGACTTCCAAATATGCTAATTCATATGTCTGTTCGGACTATACTCGTCTTTTTTTCTCTTAGCTATTTCACCTTAAAAAACTGATAACAGCATGGCTATGTTTTCAAATGATTTATGAATTGAACCGGGAAATTACCGCTCTGTCCCACATTGTCCAATGAAACTCAAGCTTGTTTTGCCACATCACGATTGGTTGGTGTATGCATGGCAAATTGGCATCGATTATGAATTATGTAATATTTTAAAATATGTAATATTTTATAATAAAATATGTAGACTTTTAATTGAATTGATACTGTACACTGGCTTCTGTGATTGTTTTTATTTTATTTTTTCCTGCCGTTGAGCCATAGGCAATCGCTGAAAGAGCCATAGGTTCCCAACCTCTGGTCTAAAATGATCTACATTATAACACAAAACACAGACGTAAACGTTATTATTTGGTACACAGCATGCCATTTCCCTGAGAACCTGTTCTTCCTCTGAGGAGATGAGGGTGGAGTTTGAAGTCAGAACTGTACAACAGCCAATCAACTGTCAATCCTCAGAGTTTCTTCAGCTAAACAGCTGAATACAACACATTTTATTTGTAAAAACTCTGTTTAAGGATTGTCATTCCGAAAGCTGTTTATACATCACCGTATGGCAAGATGCTTAAATTTACATTACTCATAGGATGTGTTCTAATGATTAAAGGACAAACTACAACAGGTAAGGTGTTATTTATTAGCAATACCTCAAATATTGGCGTAGATTTACTGCCTCTGTTGAGGATCATAGATACACAAGTGATTATTTAAAATATATATATATATATATATATATATATATATATATATATATATATATATATATATATATATATATATATAATAAGAGAAAACTGATACAAACTGAAATGATTATAGCTACATCTGCATACTACAGGGTGTCCCAAAAGTCTCCATACATAGGGAACTATGCCAGCACCATGTCAGTTGTGCCTTCGTCAGTGGATATTCACGAACATCCACTTCTTGGTCGTTCCACAACATATCCAGTCTTTTTGAATTTGTTAATAAGTTTGGCAAAGGTGTCGTGTGTGATGTGCTTGCCGTGTTTTCTGTAAAAGTTCATCGCAACCTTGCGACAGTTTCCTGTTCCAGCCATGAGAATGATTTCAATACATTCTTCTTTTGTCGAAGGCTAACTGAAAAAATAAATATAATATAAACTAAGTATGAAAATTTTGAAGACATTTTGCTAAAAGTATTGGCACCCTGTCCAGGGTGTACCCTGCCTTGTGCACGATGCTTCCTGGGATAGGCTCCAGGTTTCCCCGTGACCCTGAAGTGAAGGATAAGCGGTATAGAAGGTGGACTTTGCTAAAAGTATTCATTTCCCCAATGTATGGAGACTTTTGGGCCACCCTGGATATATATAATACAATGTAATCAAATTTTCTTTTGTCTATTTTAACAAGCTAGCATTTGTTAAAATAAAAGTTGGTTTTACATAACAATGTGAGTCTAAGTTCTCAGAATCAGTACAATTTGTCCTTCATGGCTTTTCAGTGACCGTGCCGTGCTGGAAGTGTTGAATATATAAACACAAGCTCAAAATCCTAAACCTGCATCATAGCCTTAAAGGAGCAATTCAGCTATGGATAAGAAGCAAAAGAAAATGTCTGCACCAGAGCTGCAAGGCAAATGTACCTAATGAGAAATGAGCAATGGAAATCCATAAAATCCAGTTTAGCATGGGCAATTTGTAACAAATAATTTGTACACCATTTTAAAAATACCTCCCTAAAATGACAGAATAAATCTCTTTAAAAATCAACCTACAAATTCAAACTATACTGTATAGATAATTATATTATAATTTTTATGTATACTCCATTGTCAAAATGTCTGATGTGGCTGTGCAGGAATAACAAACTATGTGGGCTTTTAAATTTATTTATTTATTTTAGCTCTGTGTGATGTACACCTGACAATTTAGAAAATGACATGATTCTAATAAAATTTCATCATTCTAATTCAAGCAAAAATGTATGTTTGTAAAGCAGACTCAATAAACTCATTCAACACAACAATATAATAAAATTTCTTAAAGTTCATTAACAACACTGATTACACTATCACTCTTAATTTCCACAGAATGTCAGATCATTACATCTCAGTCATCAACATCTCC
Source organism: Ictalurus punctatus (assembly GCF_001660625.3). NCBI lineage: Eukaryota > Metazoa > Chordata > Actinopteri > Siluriformes > Ictaluridae > Ictalurus > Ictalurus punctatus. The sequence goes on from NC_030425.2 coordinate 18,158,280, forward strand.
AGAAACATCAGCAGAGCAAACATATCACTCATCAACACCTGAATATCCAGAAACTTCAGCAACACAAGCAGTTACAATGTCACCACTTACTTCACCAGAATCATCTACAGATCAGTCATCCACATCAGAATTTACAGACAATTTATTGACATCTGAATCTCCAGGAACTTTATCCACACCATTGTTTGCACCATCAGCTTTTACTTTTGCAGAATCTTCTACAGATCAGTCAACAAGATCTAAATCTCCAGAAACTTCAGCCGTGCAAACAGTTGGCGAAACACCATCTACTTTCTCTGAATTATCTACAGATCACTTATCAACAACTGAATCTCTAGTAACTTCAGCAACAGCATTAGTTACAATGTCATTATCTACTTCACCAGAATCATCTACAGATCACTCAACATCTGAATCTTCAGAAACATCAACAAAAATGATTACAGAATTTCTATATACTTCCCCAGACTCATCAACATATCACTCAACTGAATTTCAAGAAACTTCAGCAACACACTCAGTTACAGCATCACCACCTACTTCACCAGAATCATCTACAGATCACTCATCAACAAATGAATCTCCAGAAACTTCAGCAACACCATCAGCTACAATGTCACCATCTACTTTTTCAGAATTATCAACAGATCACTTATCAACAGTAGAATCTCCAGAAACTTCAGCGACACAAGCTGGGACAGCAGCACCATGTACATCACCAGAATCCACTACAGATCAGTCAACAACATCTAAATCTCCAGAAACGTCGGCAGCACAAGGAGTTGGTGCAACACCATTTACTTTCTCTGAATTATCTATAGATCACTTATCAACACTTGAATATCCAGAAACTTCAGCAACACAAGCAGTTACAGCATCACCATCAACTTCACCAGAATCATCTACAGATCACTCAACATCTAAACCTTCAGAAACATCAACACAAATGATTTCAGAATCTCCATATTCTTCCCCACAATCATCCACCTATCACTCATCAACACCTGAATCTCCAGAAACTTCAGCACCACAAGCATTTACAGAATCACCATCTACATCACCTGAATCACGTACAGATCACTCAACATCTGAATCTCCAGAAACATCAACACAAACCATTTCCGGATCTCCAAATACTTCCCCACAATCGTCAAGACATCACTCATCAACACCTGAATCTACAGAAATATCAGCAACACAAGCAGGTACAGCTGCACCATCTACTTCACCAGAATCCTCTACAGATCAGTCAACAACATCTAAATCTCCAGAATCTTCAGCAGCACAAACAGCTGGTGCAACAACATCTACTTTCTCTGAATTATCTACAGATCACTTATCAACAACTGAATCTCCAGTAACTTCAGCAACACCATTAGTTACAGCAGCACCATCTACTTCACCTGAATCATCTACAGATAACTCAACATCTGAATCTGCAGAAACATCAACAAAAATTATTACAGAATTTCAATATACCTCTTTACATTCAACATATCACTCATCAACACCTGAATATCCAGAAACTTCAGCAACACAAGCAGTTACAATGTCACCACTTATTTCACCAGAATCATCTACAGATCAGTCATCCACATCTGAATTTACAGACAATTTATTGACATCTGAATCTCCAGGAACTTTATCCACACCATTGTTTGCACCATCAGCTTTTACTTTTGCAGAATCTTCTACAGATCAGTCAACAACATCTAAATCTCCAGAAACTTCAGCCGTGCAAACAGTTGGCGAAACACCATCTACTTTCTCTGAATTATCTACAGATCACTTATCAACAACTGAATCTCTAGTAACTTCAGCAACAGCATTAGTTACAATGTCATTATCTACTTCACCAGACTCATCTACAGATCACTCAACATCTGAATCTTCAGAAACATCAACAAAAATGATTACAGAATTTCTATATACTTCCCCAGAATCATTAACATATCACTCAACTGAATTTCCAGAAACTTCAGCAACACACTCAGTTACAGCATCACCACCTACTTCACCAGACTCATCTACAGATCATTCATCAACAAATGAATCTCCAGAAACTTCAGCAACACCATCAGCTACAATGTCGCCATCTACTTTTCCAGAATTATCTACAGATCACTTATCAACAGTAGAATCTCCAGAAACTTCAGCGACACAAGCAGGGACAGCAGCACCATGTACATCACCAGAATCCACTACAGATCAGTCAACAACATCTAAATCTCCAGAAACGTCGGCAGCACAAAGAGTTGGTGCAACACCATTTACTTTCTCTGAATTATCTATAGATCACTTATCAACACTTGAATATCCAGAAACTTCCGCAACACAAGCAGTTACAGCATCACCATCAACTTCACCAGAATCATCTACAGATCACTCAACATCTGAACCTTCAGAAACATCAACACAAATGATTTCAGAATCTCCATATTCTTCCCCACAATCATCAACCCATCACTCATCAACACCTGAATCTCCAGAAACTTCAGCACCACAAACATTTACAGAATCACCATCTACATCACCTGAATCACGTTTAGATCACTCAACATCTGAATCTCCAAAAACATCAACACAAACAATTTCAGGATCTCCATATACTTTCCCACAATCATCAACATATTACTCATCAACACCTGAATCTACAGAAATATCAGCAACACAAGCAGGTACAGCTGCACCATCTACTTCACCAGAATCCTCTACAGATCAGTCAACATCATCTAAATCTCCAGAATCTTCAGCAGCACAAACAGCTGGTGCAACAACATCTACTTTCTCTGAATTATCTATAGATCACTTATCAACACTTGAATATCCAGAAACTTCAGCAACACAAGCAGTTACAGCATCACCATCATCTTCACCAGAATCATCTACAGATCACTCAACATCTGAACCTTCAGAAACATCAACACAAACAATTTCTGGATCTCCAAATACTTCCCCACAATCGTCAAGATATCATTCATCAGCACTTGAATCTCTAGAAACTTCAGCACCACAAGCATTTACAGCATCACCATCTACATCACCAGAATCATCTACAGATCACTCAACATCTGAATTTCCAGAAACATCAACACAAATGATTACAGCAGTTTCATATACATCCCAAGAATCATCAACATATCCCTCTTCAAGACCTGAGTCTCCAGAAACTTCAGCAGAAGAAACAGTTACTGCATCACCATCTACTTTCTCAGAATTATCTACAGATCACTCATCAACAAATGAATCTGCAGAAGCTTCAGCAACACCATCAGTTACAATGTCGCCATCTACTTTCTCAGAATTATCTACAGATCACTCATCAACAAATGAATCTGCAGAAGCTTCAGCAACACCATCAGTTACAATGTCGCCATCTACTTTTTCAGAATTATCTATAGATCACTTATTAACAGTTGAATCTCCAGAAACTTCAGCGAAACAAGCTGGGACAGCAGCACCATGTACATCACCAGAATCCACTACAGATCAGTCAACAACATCTAAATCTCCAGAAACGCCGGCAGCACAAGGAGTTGGTGCAACACCATTTACTTTCTCTGAATTATCTATAGATCACTTATCAACACTTGAATATCCAGAAACTTCAGCAACACAAGCAGTTACAGCATCACCATCAACTTCACCAGAATCATCTACAGATCACTCAACATCTAAACCTTCAGAAACATCAACACAAATGATTTCAGAATCTCCATATTCTTCCCCACAATCATCCACCTATCACTCATCAACACCTGAATCTCCAGAAACTTCAGCACCACAAGCATTTACAGAATCACCATCTACATCACCTGAATCACGTACAGATCACTCAACATCTGAATCTCCAGAAACATCAACACAAACCATTTCCGGATCTCCAAATACTTCCCCACAATCGTCAAGACATCACTCATCAACACCTGAATCTACAGAAATATCAGCAACACAAGCAGGTACAGCTGCACCATCTACTTCACCAGAATCCTCTACAGATCAGTCAACAACATCTAAATCTCCAGAATCTTCAGCAGCACAAACAGCTGGTGCAACAACATCTACTTTCTCTGAATTATCTACAGATCACTTATCAACAACTGAATCTCCAGTAACTTCAGCAACACCATTAGTTACAGCAGCACCATCTACTTCACCTGAATCATCTACAGATAACTCAACATCTGAATCTGCAGAAACATCAACAAAAATTATTACAGAATTTCAATATACCTCTTTACATTCAACATATCACTCATCAACACCTGAATATCCAGAAACTTCAGCAACACAAGCAGTTACAATGTCACCACTTACTTCACCAGAATCATCTACAGATCAGTCATCCACATCTGAATTTACAGACAATTTATTGACATCTGAATCTCCAGGAACTTTATCCACACCATTGTTTGCACCATCAGCTTTTACTTTTGCAGAATCTTCTACAGATCAGTCAACAACATCTAAATCTCCAGAAACTTCAGCCGTGCAAACAGTTGGCGAAACACCATCTACTTTCTCTGAATTATCTACAGATCACTTATCAACAACTGAATCTCTAGTAACTTCAGCAACAGCATTAGTTACAATGTCATTATCTACTTCACCAGACTCATCTACAGATCACTCAACATCTGAATCTTCAGAAACATCAACAAAAATGATTACAGAATTTCTATATACTTCCCCAGAATCATTAACATATCACTCAACTGAATTTCCAGAAACTTCAGCAACACACTCAGTTACAGCATCACCACCTACTTCACCAGACTCATCTACAGATCATTCATCAACAAATGAATCTCCAGAAACTTCAGCAACACCATCAGCTACAATGTCGCCATCTACTTTTCCAGAATTATCTACAGATCACTTATCAACAGTAGAATCTCCAGAAACTTCAGCGACACAAGCAGGGACAGCAGCACCATGTACATCACCAGAATCCACTACAGATCAGTCAACAACATCTAAATCTCCAGAAACGTCGGCAGCACAAAGAGTTGGTGCAACACCATTTACTTTCTCTGAATTATCTATAGATCACTTATCAACACTTGAATATCCAGAAACTTCAGCAACACAAGCAGTTACAGCATCACCATCAACTTCACCAGAATCATCTACAGATCACTCAACATCTGAACTTTCAGAAACATCAACACAAATGATTTCAGAATCTCCATATTCTTCCCCACAATCATCCACCTATCACTCATCAACACCTGAATCTCCAGAAACTTCAGCACCACAAGCATTTACAGAATCACCATCTACATCACCTGAATCACGTACAGATCACTCAACATCTGAATCTCCAGAAACATCAACACAAACCATTTCCGGATCTCCAAATACTTCCCCACAATCGTCAAGACATCACTCATCAACACCTGAATCTACAGAAATATCAGCAACACAAGCAGGTACAGCTGCACCATCTACTTCACCAGAATCCTCTACAGATCAGTCAACAACATCTAAATCTCCAGAATCTTCAGCAGCACAAACAGCTGGTGCAACAACATCTACTTTCTCTGAATTATCTACAGATCACTTATCAACAACTGAATCTCCAGTAACTTCAGCAACACCATTAGTTACAGCAGCACCATCTACTTCACCTGAATCATCTACAGATAACTCAACATCTGAATCTGCAGAAACATCAACAAAAATTATTACAGAATTTCAATATACCTCTTTACATTCAACATATCACTCATCAACACCTGAATATCCAGAAACTTCAGCAACACAAGCAGTTACAATGTCACCACTTACTTCACCAGAATCATCTACAGATCAGTCATCCACATCTGAATTTACAGACAATTTATTGACATCTGAATCTCCAGGAACTTTATCCACACCATTGTTTGCACCATCAGCTTTTACTTTTGCAGAATCTTCTACAGATCAGTCAACAACATCTAAATCTCCAGAAACTTCAGCCGTGCAAACAGTTGGCGAAACACCATCTACTTTCTCTGAATTATCTACAGATCACTTATCAACAACTGAATCTCTAGTAACTTCAGCAACAGCATTAGTTACAATGTCATTATCTACTTCACCAGACTCATCTACAGATCACTCAACATCTGAATCTTCAGAAACATCAACAAAAATGATTACAGAATTTCTATATACTTCCCCAGAATCATTAACATATCACTCAACTGAATTTCCAGAAACTTCAGCAACACACTCAGTTACAGCATCACCAACTACTTCACCAGACTCATCTACAGATCATTCATCAACAAATGAATCTCCAGAAACTTCAGCAACACCATCAGCTACAATGTCGCCATCTACTTTTCCAGAATTATCTACAGATCACTTATCAACAGTAGAATCTCCAGAAACTTCAGCGACACAAGCAGGGACAGCAGCACCATGTACATCACCAGAATCCACTACAGATCAGTCAACAACATCTAAATCTCCAGAAACGTCGGCAGCACAAAGAGTTGGTGCAACACCATTTACTTTCTCTGAATTATCTATAGATCACTTATCAACACTTGAATATCCAGAAACTTCCGCAACACAAGCAGTTACAGCATCACCATCAACTTCACCAGAATCATCTACAGATCACTCAACATCTAAACCTTCAGAAACATCAACACAAATGATTTCAGAATCTCCATATTCTTCCCCACAATCATCCACCTATCACTCATCAACACCTGAATCTCCAGAAACTTCAGCACCACAAGCATTTACAGAATCACCATCTACATCACCTGAATCACGTACAGATCACTCAACATCTGAATCTCCAGAAACATCAACACAAACCATTTCCGGATCTCCAAATACTTCCCCACAATCGTCAAGACATCACTCATCAACACCTGAATCTACAGAAATATCAGCAACACAAGCAGGTACAGCTGCACCATCTACTTCACCAGAATCCTCTACAGATCAGTCAACAACATCTAAATCTCCAGAATCTTCAGCAGCACAAACAGCTGGTGCAACAACATCTACTTTCTCTGAATTATCTACAGATCACTTATCAACAACTGAATCTCCAGTAACTTCAGCAACACCATTAGTTACAGCAGCACCATCTACTTCACCTGAATCATCTACAGATAACTCAACATCTGAATCTGCAGAAACATCAACAAAAATTATTACAGAATTTCAATATACCTCTTTACATTCAACATATCACTCATCAACACCTGAATATCCAGAAACTTCAGCAACACAAGCAGTTACAATGTCACCACTTACTTCACCAGAATCATCTACAGATCAGTCATCCACATCTGAATTTACAGACAATTTATTGACATCTGAATCTCCAGGAACTTTATCCACACCATTGTTTGCACCATCAGCTTTTACTTTTGCAGAATATTCTACAGATCAGTCAACAACATCTAAATCTCCAGAAACTTCAGCCGTGCAAACAGTTGGCGAAACACCATCTACTTTCTCTGAATTATCTACAGATCACTTATCAACAACTGAATCTCTAGTAACTTCAGCAACAGCATTAGTTACAATGTCATTATCTACTTCACCAGACTCATCTACAGATCACTCAACATCTGAATCTTCAGAAACATCAACAAAAATGATTACAGAATTTCTATATACTTCCCCAGAATCATTAACATATCACTCAACTGAATTTCCAGAAACTTCAGCAACACACTCAGTTACAGCATCACCACCTACTTCACCAGACTCATCTACAGATCATTCATCAACAAATGAATCTCCAGAAACTTCAGCAACACCATCAGCTACAATGTCGCCATCTACTTTTCCAGAATTATCTACAGATCACTTATCAACAGTAGAATCTCCAGAAACTTCAGCGACACAAGCAGGGACAGCAGCACCATGTACATCACCAGAATCCACTACAGATCAGTCAACAACATCTAAATCTCCAGAAACGTCGGCAGCACAAAGAGTTGGTGCAACACCATTTACTTTCTCTGAATTATCTATAGATCACTTATCAACACTTGAATATCCAGAAACTTCAGCAACACAAGCAGTTACAGCATCACCATCAACTTCACCAGAATCATCTACAGATCACTCAACATCTGAACCTTCAGAAACATCAACACAAATGATTTCAGAATCTCCATATTCTTCCCCACAATCATCAACCCATCACTCATCAACACCTGAATCTCCAGAAACTTCAGCACCACAAACATTTACAGAATCACCATCTACATCACCTGAATCACGTTTAGATCACTCAACATCTGAATCTCCAAAAACATCAACACAAACGATTTCAGGATCTCCATATACTTTCCCACAATCATCAACATATCACTCATCAACACCTGAATCTACAGAAATATCAGCAACACAAGCAGGTACAGCTGCACCATCTACTTCACCAGAATCCTCTACAGATCAGTCAACAACATCTAAATCTCCAGAATCTTCAGCAGCACAAATAGCTGGTGCAACAACATCTACTTTCTCTGAATTATCTATAGATCACTTATCAACACTTGAATATCCAGAAACTTCAGCAACACAAGCAGTTACAGCATCACCATCATCTTCACCAGAATCATCTACAGATCACTCAACATCTGAACCTTCAGAAACATCAACACAAACAATTTCTGGATCTCCAAATACTTCCCCACAATCGTCAAGATATCATTCATCAGCACTTGAATCTCCAGAAACTTCAGCACCACAAGCATTTACAGCATCACCATCTACATCACCAGAATCATCTACAGATCACTCAACATCTGAATTTCCAGAAACATCAACACAAATGATTACAGCAGTTTCATATACTTCCCAAGAATCATCAACATATCCCTCTTCAAGACCTGAGTCTCCAGAAACTTCAGCAGAAGAAACAGTTACTGCATCACCATCTACTTTCTCAGAATTATCTACAGATCACTCATCAACAAATGAATCTGCAGAAGCTTCAGCAACACCATCAGTTACAATGTCGCCATCTACTTTTTCAGAATTATCTATAGATCACTTATCAACAGTTGAATCTCCAGAAACTTCAGCGACACAAGCAGGGACAGCAGCACCATGTACATCACCAGAATCCACTACAGATCAGTCAACAACATCTAAATCTCCAGAAACGCCGGCAGCACAAGGAGTTGGTGCAACACCATTTACTTTCTCTGAATTATCTATAGATCACTTATCAACACTTGAATATCCAGAAACTTCAGCAACACAAGCAGTTACAGCATCACCATCAACTTCACCAGAATCATCTACAGATCACTCAACATCTAAACCTTCAGAAACATCAACACAAATGATTTCAGAATCTCCATATTCTTCCCCACAATCATCCACCTATCACTCATCAACACCTGAATCTCCAGAAACTTCAGCACCACAAGCATTTACAGAATCACCATCTACATCACCTGAATCACGTACAGATCACTCAACATCTGAATCTCCAGAAACATCAACACAAACCATTTCCGGATCTCCAAATACTTCCCCACAATCGTCAAGACATCACTCATCAACACCTGAATCTACAGAAATATCAGCTACACAAGCAGGTACAGCTGCACCATCTACTTCACCAGAATCCTCTACAGATCAGTCAACAACATCTAAATCTCCAGAATCTTCAGCAGCACAAACAGCTGGTGCAACAACATCTACTTTCTCTGAATTATCTACAGATCACTTATCAACAACTGAATCTCCAGTAACTTCAGCAACACCATTAGTTACAGCAGCACCATCTACTTCACCTGAATCATCTACAGATAACTCAACATCTGAATCTGCAGAAACATCAACAAAAATTATTACAGAATTTCAATATACCTCTTTACATTCAACATATCACTCATCAACACCTGAATATCCAGAAACTTCAGCAACACAAGCAGTTACAATGTCACCACTTACTTCACCAGAATCATCTACAGATCAGTCATCCACATCTGAATTTACAGACAATTTATTGACATCTGAATCTCCAGGAACTTTATCCACACCATTGTTTGCACCATCAGCTTTTACTTTTGCAGAATCTTCTACAGATCAGTCAACAACATCTAAATCTCCAGAAACTTCAGCCGTGCAAACAGTTGGCGAAACACCATCTACTTTCTCTGAATTATCTACAGATCACTTATCAACAACTGAATCTCTAGTAACTTCAGCAACAGCATTAGTTACAATGTCATTATCTACTTCACCAGACTCATCTACAGATCACTCAACATCTGAATCTTCAGAAACATCAACAAAAATGATTACAGAATTTCTATATACTTCCCCAGAATCATCAACATATCACTCAACTGAATTTCCAGAAACTTCAGCAACACACTCAGTTACAGCATCACCACCTACTTCACCAGAATCATCTACAGATCACTCATCAACAAATGAATCTCCAGAAACTTCAGCAACACCATCGGCTACAATGTCGCCATCTACTTTTCCAGAATTATCTACAGATCACTTATCAACAGTAGAATCTCCAGAAACTTCAGCGACACAAGCAGGGACAGCAGCACCATGTACATCACCAGAATCCACTACAGATCAGTCAACAACATCTAAATCTCCAGAAACGTCGGCAGCACAAAGAGTTGGTGCAACACCATTTACTTTCTCTGAATTATCTATAGATCACTTATCAACACTTGAATATCCAGAAACTTCAGCAACACAAGCAGTTACAGCATCACCATCAACTTCACCAGAATCATCTACAGATCACTCAACATCTGAACTTTCAGAAACATCAACACAAATGATTTCAGAATCTCCATATTCTTCCCCACAATCATCCACCTATCACTCATCAACACCTGAATCTCCAGAAACTTCAGCACCACAAGCATTTACAGAATCACCATCTACATCACCTGAATCACGTACAGATCACTCAACATCTGAATCTCCAGAAACATCAACACAAACCATTTCCGGATCTCCAAATACTTCCCCACAATCGTCAAGACATCACTCATCAACACCTGAATCTACAGAAATATCAGCAACACAAGCAGGTACAGCTGCACCATCTACTTCACCAGAATCCTCTACAGATCAGTCAACAACATCTAAATCTCCAGAATCTTCAGCAGCACAAACAGCTGGTGCAACAACATCTACTTTCTCTGAATTATCTACAGATCACTTATCAACAACTGAATCTCCAGTAACTTCAGCAACACCATTAGTTACAGCAGCACCATCTACTTCACCTGAATCATCTACAGATAACTCAACATCTGAATCTGCAGAAACATCAACAAAAATTATTACAGAATTTCAATATACCTCTTTACATTCAACATATCACTCATCAACACCTGAATATCCAGAAACTTCAGCAACACAAGCAGTTACAATGTCACCACTTACTTCACCAGAATCATCTACAGATCAGTCATCCACATCTGAATTTACAGACAATTTATTGACATCTGAATCTCCAGGAACTTTATCCACACCATTGTTTGCACCATCAGCTTTTACTTTTGCAGAATCTTCTACAGATCAGTCAACAACATCTAAATCTCCAGAAACTTCAGCCGTGCAAACAGTTGGCGAAACACCATCTACTTTCTCTGAATTATCTACAGATCACTTATCAACAACTGAATCTCTAGTAACTTCAGCAACAGCATTAGTTACAATGTCATTATCTACTTCACCAGACTCATCTACAGATCACTCAACATCTGAATCTTCAGAAACATCAACAAAAATGATTACAGAATTTCTATATACTTCCCCAGAATCATCAACATATCACTCAACTGAATTTCCAGAAACTTCAGCAACACACTCAGTTACAGCATCACCACCTACTTCACCAGAATCATCTACAGATCACTCATCAACAAATGAATCTCCAGAAACTTCAGCAACACCATCGGCTACAATGTCGCCATCTACTTTTCCAGAATTATCTACAGATCACTTATCAACAGTAGAATCTCCAGAAACTTCAGCGACACAAGCAGGGACAGCAGCACCATGTACATCACCAGAATCCACTACAGATCAGTCAACAACATCTAAATCTCCAGAAACGTCGGCAGCACAAAGAGTTGGTGCAACACCATTTACTTTCTCTGAATTATCTATAGATCACTTATCAACACTTGAATATCCAGAAACTTCAGCAACACAAGCAGTTACAGCATCACCATCAACTTCACCAGAATCATCTACAGATCACTCAACATCTGAACTTTCAGAAACATCAACACAAATGATTTCAGAATCTCCATATTCTTCCCCACAATCATCAACCCATCACTCATCAACACCTGAATCTCCAGAAACTTCAGCACCACAAACATTTACAGAATCACCATCTACATCACCTGAATCACGTTTAGATCACTCAACATCTGAATCTCCAAAAACATCAACACAAACGATTTCAGGATCTCCATATACTTTCCCACAATCATCAACATATCACTCATCAACACCTGAATCTACAGAAATATCAGCAACACAAGCAGGTACAGCTGCACCATCTACTTCACCAGAATCCTCTACAGATCAGTCAACAACATCTAAATCTCCAGAATCTTCAGTAGCACAAACGGCTGGTGCAACAACATCTACTTTCTCTGAATTATCTATAGATCACTTATCAACACTTGAATATCCAGAAACTTCAGCAACACAAGCAGTTACAGCATCACCATCATCTTCACCAGAATCATCTACAGATCACTCAACATCTGAACCTTCAGAAACATCAACACAAACAATTTCTGGATCTCCAAATACTTCCCCACAATCGTCAAGATATCATTCATCAGCACTTGAATCTCCAGAAACTTCAGCACCACAAGCATTTACAGCATCACCATCTACATCACCAGAATCATCTACAGATCACTCAACATCTGAATTTCCAGAAACATCAACACAAATGATTACAGCAGTTTCATATACTTCCCAAGAATCATCAACATATCCCTCTTCAAGACCTGAGTCTCCAGAAACTTCAGTAACACAAGCAGTTACAGCATCACCATCAACTTCACCAGAATCATCTACAGATCACTCAACATCTGAATCTTCAGAAACATCAACACAAGTGATTTCAGCATCTCCATATACCTCTTTACATTCAACGTATCACTCATCAACTCCTGAATATCCAGAAACTTCAGCAACACAAGCAGTTACAATGTCACCACTTACTTCACCAGAATCATCTACAGATCAGTCATCCACATCTGAATTTACAGACAATTTATTGACATCTGAATCTCCAGGAACTTTATTCACACCATTGTTTGCACCATCAGCTTTTACTTTTGCAGAATTATCTACAGATCAGTCAACATCTAAATCTCCAGAAACTTCAGGAACACAAGCAGTTAGTGGATCACCATCTACTTTCTCAGAATTATCTACAGATCACTCACCAACCACTGAATCTCCAGTAACTTCAGCAACACAAGCAGTTACAATGTCACCATCTACTTCAACAGAATCCTATACAGATCAGTCATCAACATCTGAATATCTAGAATGTTTATCAACACCATTGGCTACAGTATCACATGTTGTTTCACCAGAATCATCTCCAGATCACTCAACATCTGAATCCCCAGAAACGTCAACACAAACAATTACAGAATTTCCATATACTTCCCCGGAATCATCAACATATCACTCACCAACAACGGAATCTCTAGAAACTTCAGCAACACCATCAGTTACAGCATCCCTTTATACTTCCCCAGAATCTTCTACAGATCAGTCATCAACACCTAAATCTCCCGGAAATTTATCAGCACCATCGGTTATAGCATCTATCGTTCCAGAATCTTCTACAGATTTGACCTTGACATCTTCAGCAATAAAAGTGAAAACCACTGTAGACTATCAGTCAACACCGAGAGCTTTCTCTTCATCATATGCAACACAAGAATCAAGTGTAACATTTTCAAGTCCATTATTTCCATCTGTACTTTCACCTGCTTCACAAACACCATCTACCACTGAAATATCACCTCCAACTTTATCAGATCTGCCCTCAACATTTGCATTACTACAATCAACAGTTAAAATTTCACCTGCTACAGATTCACCATCTCCAGCTCCAACTATAGCTGTAATATCCATATCTTCAACTCCCTCCTTTCTATCAACAAGTATAGCTCAATTTACTCCAACCACATCTTCAACAACCATTTTTTCACCAACAACTTCTATTCCATCAGTAATTACACTAACAACCACCCCTCCAAGAACAACAACTAGTAAAAATACCAAATCAACCACAATAACCACCCATCCAATCACAACAGCACTTACAATACCAATAACCAAAACAAATAACACACTAACCTCCACAGTTCCAGCAACTACCACTAAAAAAAAAAACACAACCACATTTCCCTCAAGTACCACCACAACACCTTCTGTTTTTGTAGCATCTACAGCTCCACACTCAACATCTGTAGCTCCAGCAACAACAGCCACATCTCCAACAATAATGGCCACCATAATCAATGGTCTGAGAACAACTACAACTATCACATCCATCTCTCCAACAACAGCTACCTCTCCAACAACACCCACAACTCTTACAAATACAGCAAACCCCACCACAACCACTAGTCCAACAATGCCCCTAAACCTAATAACTGCATCTCCAAAAACAACTTCAACCTCTTCTACAGCAACAACTAGCACATCCATTTCTTCTACAACCACCTTTCCAACAACACCAACAACAAATCCAAATACCACAGCCACCATCACAACCACTGGTCCAAAAACTATGACTATCACAAACATCTCTCCAACAACACCCATAACTCCTCCGAACACAGAAACCACCACAACCACTAGTCCAGCAATGGCAACTCCAACAACAACCAGCAAAACCATTTCTCTAACCTTCTCTGCAACAACACCCACAATTCCCACAAGAATAAAAAGAACAACCACCATCACATACACTAATCCAATAATGCCCATACACATCATATCCACCTCTCCAAAAACAAGTCCTTCAATAACAACCAGTACAACTGTTTCTCCAGCAACCATTTCTACAACACCAATAACTCCTCCAGGTACAGTAATGTCTCCCACAACCACTAGTCCAACAATGCCAATAAACATCATAACCACCTCTCCAAAAACAACAACTCCTTATACAACAATCAGCACAATCATTTCTGCAACAACCACTTCTGCAACAATACCAACAAGTAATCCAAATACAACAACTATCATCACAACCGCTGGACTGACAACACCTACATATATCACAACCATCTCTCCAACAACAGCTACCTCTCGAACAACACCCATAACTCCACCAAATATAGCAACCACCACCACAACGACTAGTCTAACAACACCCATAAACCTAATAAATGCCAGTCTAAAAACTATAGAAGCAACCGGCACAACCATATCTCTAGCAACCACCTCTACAACAACTTCTCTAAATATAACTACCACCACAACTACTCCAACAAACATAACCACCTTTCTAAAAACACTTACAACTCCTTCAACAACAACCAGCAAAAGCACAGTTCCAGAAACAACTATAACCCCTCCAACAACCACCAACAAAACCACCTCTCCACGAACAATTCAACCACCAACAGCTCCACCATCAACAAGTACTGTTTTTCTTATATTAACCCTTGATATTGTTTACATTTCAAACCAAAAAAGATTGTTTTTAGTTGTGTGATTTGTCTTATTATTAAAAATAACTATTCTGTTTATCTGTTTTGATTTCTCCAGACTCTACAGCATTTGCTCAAGCAGTGGTTAGGATGCTATCTGTCACTGAACTAAGCAATGACAAAATCATTATCTATATAGAGGAGGTAAGGGCATGCTTCATGCTATACTCCAAATATATGTTTACTATACCCATTAGATTTGTGTGTATCATTTGGAATATAGATAAATGAGTAAAACATTATGGGGTGTCTGTCCTGTTGTAGGGGAAAAAAGCCATGAAAAAGTGTTTTCCTCTTATACCACAGCAATTTGCAAATTATCACAAAACTCAAAAGTTTGTTGCTGTTGGTGAGGCAGCCAGCGACAGTACAGCTTGACGCTGAGCTCATTTTTATTCTTACTAACACTCAAAAAGTTTCTGTTTAATTAATTCATTTGCTCTTTTTAGCCAGTTTTAATAAAGGTTCCTATAGAGTCCGTATCCATCATGGCAGCCTGGGCCGGCGTCAAAATGTATTTGCCCCCGTAGTTACTAATTCCCCAAATCTATGAAACTGCATTCATAATGGGGTTCAGCTGGACTAGACGCAACCAGGCTTCATTACTGAAAACACTGTTCAATCAAATCAACACTTAAATAGAACTTTTTGAACAGCATGAAGTTGATTAAAAGGTCTTACCCAGTAATATACTATGGCAAAATTGAAAGAAATTCCAGAAATTATGAGGAAGAAGTTGATTGAAATACATCAGTCTTGGAAGGGTTGCAAAGATATTTCAAAGGCTCTGGGACTCCACAGGACCACAGTGAGAGTCATTAACTCCAAATGGGAAAAAAAACTTACAGTAGTGAACCTTCACAGAAGTGGCTGTCGTTCCAAAGCCCTCCAAGAATACAATCACAAAAGAGCCAAGGACAACATCAAAGGACCTACAGGCCTCTCTTGCATCAATAAAGGTCACTGTTCATGACTCCACTATCAGAAATACACTGGGCAAAATGGCATCCATGGAAGATTGGCGAGGTGAAAACCACTGCTAACCCAGAAGAACATTAAGGCTCATCTGAATTTTGCCAAAACACACCTTGATGAACATTTTGTGAGACTGTTCTGTGGATTGATGAGTCGAAAGTGGAACTGTTTGGAAAACAGGGGTCTCATTACATCTGGCATAAACCAATTCAACAAAAAGAACATCGTATCTATGGTCAAGCATGGTGGTTGGGATGCTTTGCTGCTTCCGGGCCTGGGCAACTTACAGTAATTGAGGGAAACATGAATTCTGCTCTCTACCAGAAAATCCTAAAGGAGAATGTCCGGTGTTCAGTCCGTAAATTGAAACTCAGGCTCAACTGGATTATGCAGCAAGACAATGATCCAAAGCATAGGAGTAAGTCCTAGTCCTAGAAGTAAGTGAAAAACTGATCTCCAGTTATCGGAAGCATTTGGTTTCAGTTATTGCTGTTAAAGGTGGCACAACCAGATTTTAGGTTTAAGGGGGCAAATAGTTTTTCACATAGGTGATGGGTATTGGATTACTTTTTTATAAAAATGTTTATAAATAAATTAAAAATGCCTTTGTTTTACGTTGTATTTCATTTGAAGATCTAAAACTATTTAGTATGAGATATACACAAAAACAGAAGAAATCAGCAAGTCGTTTTTCACAGCACTGTAAATATTTTACTTTATTTCTGTTTATTGCAGTTTTCCAGACTCATCCAGGCTAAGGTTAATGGAAACATTAAGATTACAGTGAAGAAGATTCAAAAAGTGACACCTTAAGCATCACCTTTGGCGAGCAAGTATTGAACAATTCTCATTTCCATAAATGATTGATGCCAGTCGAAGTTCTGCCATCTTTTAATTGTGGAGGTCATATGACCATTATTTGTCAGCATTTTTGAAAGGTTAGTTTTTCCCTCATATACACTACAACACAAAAAACCTTCATTTTCAGACATATTCCCTTTTGGAGAGCAGTCACAAAAAGATGCACTTTGGTTGCTAAAAATGCTGTTTTATTGCTGATGGGAAAGCAAAGCAGATGAGAAAAGATTTGTGCTTTCAAATTTAAAATTTACTGTGTGGACTTGACCTAAATTGTAAAAAAAAAAAAAAAAAAAAAAAAAAAAAAAATTGGGTTAAAATCCTAAACTTAACAATAATTTATAGTACCCCAAGCCACTACATTTGACCCCTGCATGATTTTGGATGTACAAGTCAGTATTCAAATAATGCAGGAAGCCGATATCTGCATGATTTTTCATTTCAGTGATTTTATACCAAAATCAAATGATGTATAGTATCATGAATGTATTACCGGGCATAACACTGCTATATGTCACTATGTCAGTGCAAATGCACCATATTATCAACTCAGGATGTCAACTGATTCATTATAGTAACTTTCGCCAAATATGTAAGCATAGTTGTGTTCTGTTAATATGATTCTGTACTGATATAATTTAAATTCCTGCTGTGTCACACATAGTAGTCGACTATGCAATGTTATCACAATATACATATATATATATATATATATATATATATATATATATATATATATATATATATATATATATATATATAATATATTCTGCAGTGCCATTATTCTGTTGGTCATTACAGTGCCATTAAATTAATAGAAATAGGTGAAAAACACTCACTCTACATCATAGCAAAAATGCTCTCTCATACATCTTACAAAGAGCTTGTATGTTTGTAACTGAATAAAATACCTATTTATGTTTTTCTCTAATAAACCATGTTTTGACCATTGACTTTTTTCTTTACTTTGCATTGCATTTTATAAAATGTACCCCTGCAATAATGTTAATTGCAAACTGGTTATAGAACCCAGTGGGTATTAGTTTGGAGTAAAATTCGTAAGGGAGGTAGAATGTCAGCAGAGCTCTGAGCTCTCGTTAATTTTCACTGCACGTTTCAGCTCAGCTCAGCTTTTCAAAACTCAACCAAAGAGTATAAAAGAGCAGAAAATGGGCTGGGACTTCCCTGTTCAAATTCAAAGTTCAAGTTCACGCTAACGCAACCAGGCCTGATTACTGCTAGCCCTGTTCAATCAAATCAACACTTAAATAGAACATTTTCAACAGTATGAAGTTGGTTAAAAGGTATTATCCAGTAACGCACTATGCCAAAATTTAAAGAAATTCCAGAAATGATGAGGAGGAGATGATTGAAATACATCCGTCTGGGAAGGGTTACAAAGCTATTTCAAAGGCTCTGGGACTCCAATGAACCACAGTGAGAGCCATTAACTCCAAATGGAAAAACTCGGCACAGTAGTGAACCTTCCCAGAAGTGGCTGACTTTCCAAAATTCCTCCAAGAGCACAGCAACTACTCATCCAGCAAGTCACAAAAGAGCCAAGGACAACATCAAAGGAACTACTGGCTTCTCTTGCATCAATAAAGGTCACTGTTCATAACTCCACTATCAGAAATACACTGGCCATGCAAAAAACTCACTTAAAAATAACCAGTAAAGTTTTTGCCATCAAATGGACGGGGTCCGCTACAGGCACTGATGGTACAGATGAGCTTACACACTAAGAGGTAGCCAATAGGTACAGTGAAAGGAATTGTTGCCCATGGAGTGTCTGATATGTTTGTGAAATTAGGCTAATCTTAGCCATGTCTAGGTTTAAAGAATACTCATAAAGTCACTTGCATCTATTATTTATTTCTTTATTTTTAGGTCTGTGAAGAATTCTTGAATATTGAAAGGGTTTTTTTCTTCTGGTTGTTGTCCAAACTACCTTAAACATAAAATAAATAAATAAAAAGATCTCATGTTCTTATCAGCACTCTTTTAGAATTTTTCTTTGTTTGGAATTTTGATCCATTCTTTAAAGTTTTGTGATGCAAAAAGGTCACTGCATAACTTCCATATATATGTCAATTATAGATGAGCTGATATATTTTAAAATGTAGTGACTAATAGTCCAAAGAAGTACATATTGTTACTTTATTACTTCCTTTTGGGAATGCAGCATTTCACATTGTGTAAGGAATTATAAGTTTGCTAATACACAGCCTGGTATTTCCCCTGAGGAGATGAGGTGAGAGAGGTGGAGTTTGAATTCAGAGCATAGCAGCCAAGTGTCACGATTTCCCCTTGAGTCAGCGCTGCAATATTCAGCGTGCTCGGAAAACCGAAGAGCAAGCTCGTGCACAAGCTCGGTGCACGAGCCCTTAACGAACGCACACTTTTAGGTCTTCATGACATTGACTTTGTTTACATTGGACACATGTTTTTGTTATGGTTATGTTCTGTCTCCGCCCCTGTTTTGTCACTGGTTGTTTCCCGAATGTGTTCCATCATTGTTTTCAGCTGTCCTGTGTTTAACCTATGATTACGTTTGTAATATAAACCCCTCGTGTCTCTGTGCATGGCATGTAGTATTGAGTTTCTCATTACCAAGCGGTTGTTGATTGTTTCTCATCTTGAGTCATGACTTTGTTTCTCGTTCCTCATTCCTCGTTTTCGATTCTAGTCTCTCCCAGTTTATGCCTGTTTGTATATCGCCAGACCTTTTGCCTGTTATTAGACCACGCTTTGGATTACCGTTTTGGATTTGTCTGCCTGCCTCTCTCTCTAATAAACGTCTTTTACTGCACTTGCATCCATCCTAACCTCCATTACGTAAGGTTCGTGACACCAAGCAACTGCCAACCATCACTTAATGCCTCAGAGTTTATAAAGCTTTAAAGCATTATAGAACACACTTGCTTGTTTAAGGTTTCCCCATGCTGAGAACTGCTTTTTCATCAGTGTATGCCAAGATGCTACTCTTACTATTTACAGGATATATTATAATGATTAAAGGACAGTGTAGCAACAGGTAAGATGCTATCTATCATCATTATGGGATATTGGTGTAGATTTAGTGTCTCTGAGAACACTTTCTGGAATGACATTATACTGATGAAAAAGCGCTAAACCTCTTTTCCCACAGGATATAAAGATTTATGTCTACATATACATGCTTTTTATAGAAGGTGAAAACCAGTCAAAAACAGTCATATCCATTACAAAATATCTCATCTTGTCACAGGAGTATTCCCATCACTATAACTCATATGATACCTATAAACTCCAGCAAAGGTTCTGAATATTCCCTTAACATGGAATTTTGTGAATCCACTGACCTTGTCATGTTTTAATTTACATGTAATTTTCATAAAATATAAATGATGTAAAATAAAAATAAAAGCAGTATTTTAAAGAAAAAAAGTAAATATATTTGGTCTGTATCATGTGACAAAATAGTTTTAAGTCATTTTTGTTGCAACAGCAGGCTAATTCACCTGCATCAGTAAGTGCACAGGCAACATATTTGTCTCATTCTCAAAGAAACTCAAAGAATCACTTAATTGATATTCAGAGATTTTATTACGTTAGTAAAGCTTTTTTTATTGTGATATTTACAAAGCCACTGAATTATTTTGTAGAGTGTATGTCTAATACTAGTGCAGAACAGAACAGTGCAGAACACTAAATGGTTTTTACATCTTTGTAACATCTTTTTTATATGTTTATAGATAACATTGTGTCATACTAAAGCAGAAACCATCTAAGTCTGTTTTACACTCAGAATCTCTGAATACCTTCACAAAGCCACATGTAGATTTAGTGCATGCTAAATAGGTGGCTATAAACTATAAATTTAGATTCTACTGTCTTGCCTGATTAATAATGTTGCCATAAAATATCTCTATGACAGTTTTGTGGTAGGCCTGCCATTAATTTGTAAAAGATGATGGTGATGATGATGATGATGATGATGATGATGATGATGATGTAGAGAAGATGATGGTGGTGATGATGATGATGATGGTGTAGAGAAGTACTATAGTATCACAGAGGCAAATCACCCTGCTAGCTTTTTTACACATCAGTTTAAAATATGAATATTTTTTACATACACGTTGTTTCTCCTTTTTCACCAAATGACTTTTTGTGACATATACTCAATAATAATCTATTTATGACTGTTGCATTGATTCATTTTAATTATTGCATTTTAAATTGATGCATTGATCTAAATTGACAGATCATTACACCAGTGCTGCCTAGTAGGCTAACTTTCAAACACAAACATGAAAAATGCATGATCATGACTGGTATCCTGTTTCTCAGGATCAGCTAATATAATTAAACAAATTAAGGTATATGTGTATTAGAGAAAGATCCTAATTTTACAATTAGGCTTGCTGCGATAGCCGGTGTTCCCGGGAACCGGGTGTTAAAAACTGAACGCGTCTGCTCAATTCAGCATGAGCTGAATGAGTCAGAGTCGCAGATCAGATCAGCAGGAGTCAGATTTCATTGACCACGAGTGAGAGTGCGACGAGCTGTTTGACAAGATGATGGCGGAAGATTTGGTTTAAAAAGTTCTATGTTTAATATAAGCGAGTTTGTCATTGTACTGTTTTGTAGTTGTGTTTTTCATTAAGAATAATAATGAGCCCACCATTCAAGCAACTGACGCCCCCGAATTGCCGCTAATTCGAAAGCGAAAGTAAAATGCGCACGGCTGCACAAGCACTCATAAGTGAGGGGGGAAACACATGTCACATGTCGATTAACCGGTGGGTAAATTTCCTCACCGTCACATCCATATTTAGAATCCTATCTTATCTGTCTGGTAACCATTGCAATTTCAGTTAGGGCCTCATTTAGGACAAAAGCTACTACAGAATAACATTTTCTAATGTCTGCAGTGGTTAAATATGGAATTACAGTGATGTTGTTTATATATATATATATATATATATATATATATATATATATATATATATATATATATATATATATATATATATCCACTGCTTATATAGGTCAAATAACATGTATTCCACTATAATAATATTCATAAAAGTTCAAAGACAACATCATTGTGTGTGTGAAATTGTGTGTGTGAAAAATAAGCATCAGCATTTGGAACTGTTATGATATATTTCACGCTCAAACCCAGTTTCTATGAATGTACATTGAATACATCACAGGAATGGGAATAAATGATGCATGTTCTTCGCACTTGTTTTCTGAAAACAGAAACAAGCTCTAACGTCACACAGGGTCAGGTGCCTTTAAAACAATAAACAAAATGTGCCATTTGCCTGTTATACTCGCAATGAGATAAGAATACTAGAGGAATTTTTACTGTGTGAATGCTTCAGTTTTGATAATTCTTTTTATTCCTGTCTGAGCAGCAGCATTGTCTCCATTCCATCATGGCCAACGGAGGAATTTCTGTGTATAATAAACAGAACTCGTTCAGTAATTCTTGGAAACACAAACCAGGAAGCAAAAGATTAAAATGGTTCAGTCACAGTATTTGTCATGTAATGTGATTAAGCTGCTAGTCAGAAGGTGTTGCTTAACTAATTAATTAAGTTTGATTAAAGCTCTGATGGTAGTGCATCTGCAAACCACATGCTTATATTAATGCGCTCATTCTAATGTTATAATTTCTACAGTAATAGCTCATTCACAGGGACTTGTACATGCAGTGGATACTTCACAAAAACAATTTTAAAATGTGTGTAATTATTTAAATGGTGAGGTTTTCTGTAAGGAAATGATTATTTAACATTTATGCAAAGTGTATCCATTGTCAGCACTTTATAATCATCAGAGGTTAAGCTTAAACTTTACATTTTCCAACATCTATTGGACAGAGGAGTTTATGCTTTGCAGTTTCTCTGTAACATTACAAGCTGCATATTTTTGTCTAATTAGCTTCAAGAGAGGGAAAAAAGAAAGGCTGGTGATGGAACAAATGCTACTATAACATAAGTGAGAACACAAGCTAAATTGTTTCACAGACATTTCACAACATTAAATGTAACTATAAACAAAATAAAGTCATTCATGTCGTTCCTTTCTTTGATAAATAGAAAATTGTTAGGTAAAACGCTGTGGTATAATAAGAACAAAACATTTTGGGATGTGCTGTTATAGGGAAGTAATCATCTTTGGCAGTGGTAACAGTAAATCCACCATACCACTTCATAATAATAATAATAATAATAATAATAATAATAATAATAATAATAATAATAATAATAATAATAATAATTATAGTAATAATAGTAATAATAATGATAGATTCTATATGGTTCAGTGTTAGACTAAAACTTTGCTAGTGTTATTCCAAAAGCACTGTCCATACAAAACAAATTACTGACATGATGAAAATAACAATAGAAAATTACAGACCACACTAAAAAGAATTGTATTACCCAAGTCCATATTATAAAGGAATCTACAAAGTCAAATGTATTTGTGTTGTCTGAATCATTTCTAATGTAAATTCCTCCTCCAGTATGTCTAATGCTAGTGCAGAAGAGGATGACACAAACACTGTTTTTATATCTATGTAACATCTTTTGGTATATGTTTATGGATAGCATTGTGTCATACCAACACAGAAATCACCTAAGCAAGTCTGTTTTACACTCTGAATCTCTGAATACCTTCACAAATCCACATGTGGATTTAGTGCATAATGCTAAACAGGTGGCAATACACTTCTATTATGCTGCATTAATAACTGAAGAAGCAAACTTCAGACATTAAAAAGTCTTAACTGCATTTTGGTTGGATGCCAGACAGTGGTAGGTGTGGCGATGGCAAGAATTTTTTATGTAACCCTTAAAAGCCCTAGTGCCATGATACTTTAGATTATGTCTTACATATTGTTTACTAAAAATTAAGTTATTTATTTGGTGTAGAGACTTAAGTTAAATTGTCTCTTGTCACATAGATCTGAAGCTTAAGCGGGAGAGCTATCTCTGCTGAAAAAAAAGTATTTTTATTATTATTATTTATATAAAATAATTTGTATTGACTAGGTATACAAAACAGGCAAAAATATAGTTAATCATTAAAGTTATGTATGGTTTGACATTTTAAATCTAAACAGAACAATGAACCAATGCACAAGGCAAAACCACAAAAGAATGGCTTGGAAAAAAGATGGTTGAAAGATGCTGTCTACCAACATTCCCTGTCTAATTTGGTGGCGAAAAATTTAATTGAGGAATGGGAGAAAATGCCAAAAATAATAAAATCTCATGGAGACACATTCAAAACAGCTTAAATCTGTAATTGCTGCAAAAATTACTTACAATTATTTACTCTGGGGTGAATACTTATTAATTAAGCAATGTCTCTGTGTTTTACTTTTAAATAATTAAGACATCTAAATAATTTATTTGATTTTATTTCTGTAGTGAGTCACTTCAATAATGAAGCAAAATGCCTTTCTGATATGCTTAAATCAAAAATAGAAAAAATCATTGGGGTGAATATTTTCTGAAGGCACTGTGAGTGTGTGTGTGTGTGTGTGTGTGTGTGTGTGTGTGTGTGTGTGTGTGTGTGTGTGTGTGTGTGTGTGTGTTTGTTTGTTTGTTTGGTGGTCAGCAAGGTCACTTTGTTTAAACTGGGCTCAGTTTATCATTAGCCATGAATCCTGTTGCACTCTCACCAGCACTGACCTGCTCAAATCTACTGAAATTGATAGATTTTTAAAAAAGGATGTGAGACATTTAGTAGTTGAGTAATAAAATAAATAGGAATATGCAGTTAGTATGTTTTACTTACCATAAATTGTTTACATTTAAATTCAAGGTAATTTATCCTTCTGTGATACATTACATTGGATTACACTGATCCTTATCAGTTTATAGTTTATCAGTTGCTTTATTTATTTATACACCGCATCTGGATTTATTTGGACTGGGGGAGGAAACCAGAGTACACGGGGAGAACATGCAAACTCTGTGAACACAGGGCAGACGTGGGAGGCAAACGTGGTTACCACTAAACCACCGTGCCCATAAATAGCTCATAAACAATTCTGAACCCCCTGAATATAAATTTATTTTAGAAACACACTATTAAAATTAGGCACATTATTTAAAAATGTACAATTATATTTTGGACCCAAAGAGGCTCTTTTTTATTTCTGTACATTCCAGAAATAAAAACCCAAAGAACCCATTTATTACAATTATCATAAGTCTCTAGTTGATATTATTTATAGGCATAATAACTTAATAACTGATAAATAAAACTTTGAAAAATCATGGACCCCCTTTGTGTGCTTCATGGAACCCTGGCTCTCTCCAGGACCCAGTTTGAGAACCATGGCTTTAAAGATATCATACAATTAAAGGACATATGGCAAAAATAAATAAATAAATTGCTGTTGAAGGTAAGGGCAGAACAAAAATAAGATAATGGATCCAAGTGAATAGTGTGCTCTTGTGTTAAATATTAACTGCCTTATCATAGGCTTCAAGGTGAGGTGTCTACCAGGCCAGAAACACAACTTTTGGAGTTTTAAACCAGGACGTAGTGATCACATCATTGGTTTACACATAACCTTGCCCACTTGGGCATGAATTCTATAAAAGTGTACATCTATAACACATTTGAATGGTACCACCATAAAGTAATTCTAGTTAATTTGCTGTAGCATAAGTAGAATATATATAAAATACAAAACAAGCACATAATATACAAGCACATGAAAGACTTTATAAATATTTCTAAACCATCCTGTACAATTTTAGCATATAGTAGCCTAATTAAAACTAGATGAAATTTGAACAAGATGTGTCCTGATGCATTTTTTTTACTACTTTGAATTCCATATTGGGTGCACGGTAGCTTAGTGGTTAGCATGTTCGTCTCACACCTCCAGGGTCGGGGGTTTGATTCCCACCATGGCCCTGTGTGTGTGGAGTTTGCATGTTCTTCCCGTGCTGCAGGGGTTTCCTCCGGGTGCTCTGGTTTCCTCCCCCAGTCCAAAGACATGCATGGTAGGCTGATTGGCATGTTTAAAGTGTCCATAGTGTATGAATGGGTGTGTGTATGTGAGTGTGCCCTGTGATGGATTGGCACCCTGTCCAGGGTGTACCCCACCTTGTGGCCCATGCTCCCTGGGATAGGCTCCAGGTCTCCTGAAGGAAGGATAAGCGGTATAGAAGGAAGGATAAGAAGGAAGGATAAGTGGTATAGAAGATGGATGAATTCCATAGTTTTATATAGTGTCTTACAAGGTTCTGTTTTAAGCCCTTTGTTGTTCTGTCTTTATATCATGGCCTTCATAACAGAACACTCCATTTCTCTACACTGAAGATACACAATTATACTAATCACATCAGCCAGATTCAATGGTGCAGCTTCGTGCAGTGCAAGACTGAAATAAACATAAAACATTTGATGAATAAAAACTTGTTATAAACTCTGATTAAACAAAAATGTTGTTGTGATAATGTTGGGTACAAAGTCTGCTGGCTGCTGATGGAGTTCTATTAAATTTCATATTTATGGATATTCCATGACTGCCGTGCCATTCAGCCCTTTATAAGTCTTAAAAAATTCATCTTTTTTATTCTAATTAAACTAATCTATGACTCAAAGAAGATCAAATGCTTATTCAAAAATGAATTTAAAAATATTGTTCACAAGGTTTCTTTGTTGGCAGGCTAACCTGAAGAGAGAGAGAAGAGAAGTTAGTGAGTGCACGACTACTTATAAGCTGCTGTAAGGTGTGAGGATAGGAACTAACTTGTTTTTGGTCACCAACGCTTTTTCCGGGGCGTGGCTTGTTGTACTGGCTCCTCCCGTAGTCGGAGTGGTTTGTGATTTCTGTTTCCGGCTCGACGGGAATTTTAAAAGCTCGCCTACTGCTCGTGTACTCAGTGTGAACACCGGGTTATCTCAAAGTCATTCATACTTTAAATGCGACTTTATTCGGCAAAAATTAAATAGCCTAAATATAGACTAAACATGGCCTCGGATTGTCACTTCAACTCCATATCCAAGGAGGAAGAGGAGGGAGAGGAATTTGATCGGATGCTGGAGCGGATCGGTGGAAAGGGGAATATTTATTTGGTAGGAGACACGGATGGAGAAAACAACTGCAGCCTTTTCCAGGAGTTTATCATGGACATGTTTCACACCGAGGTGCACATCAAGAGGGACAAAAACGCAAATCTCGGCAACGGGAACATCAAATCTGCCGCTGCGAGAAACTGTCCTGTTTCTGATGTGGCTCAAGGAAAAGGCGAGAATAACGCCGACGTGGACGAGAAATGTGTCCGACACATGCGCAAAATCTCCGGTCACAGCGGACGAGCGATTCATTGCGCCGCCATCATCTTCATTTTCAGACACGGATACATTCAGAACAAGGTGAATTACAAGTAACCTGTGTTTTTAAGCCGTAGTTGAGAAGTAATTCCAGTTAAATCTGTTACTGGTTGGGTTTAAAACGCCAGTCGGGGAAAAATATATTATTTTACAGACAAATATTAAGCAGCTTCTAGTGGTTATGTCTCGGTGTTGTTTGATTTTTTTTAATGTACATGTTTAGATATGCGTTAACATTATCTGTGGCAAAAATGTTAAAATGAACAAACCATCAATTTCATCATTATTGCATCATCAGTGACGTTGGAACCATGGAATAAAACATCTGCGGATGTGCTGTTATTGGAAAACAATCAACAAAGGGGTGGAGTTACTGTTATCACCCCGAACTTAATTTTCCAGTAACAACTCATCTTGATGTATTTTATTCCCTTTACACCACAGCAATTTGCCAACGTTTAACTTTCAAAAAAAAAAAAAAAAAAAGTTAATATGACAAAAACACAGCTTGTCATGTTACTGAGAAACCACAAATTGAGATGGAATAACCCAATTTTCAAAACTGATTTAAAGTGTGTAAAGTTTGTCAGATACTGTACACATTACTCATACACAACCTAAAAAAGCACATTCCTTAGCACCTAACTAGCATACAGAGTTGATCATGACACTGGATCCAACAAACATTCTTCTCTATGTATAAACTGAAACTCTCTAAGTATTTTAGCAGGGTTAGCAATAAGCCAAGCATCATATTTACCAGTGAAGTTTTTCCTGATACTAATTTCCAGGTTGTTCGCTTTTTCAAATACCTATATAATCACACATACTGCTACCATTTCCAAAATAAATAAATAGCTAAAAAAAAAAACTGATTCAGGGGTGTCTTTTACCTACAATTGTGGTTGGAAGTTTACATACACTCGTCATGAACATAAATGTCATGGCAATATTGGGCTTTCTGTATTTTCTTTGAACTGTTCTTTTTCTGGGGTAGAATGATTGTACAATGATTGTATCCTTAATAAAAAACAAGAATTTGGTTCACAACTTTTTAAATTTATTTGGGGTTTTCTGTAGTCAACACAAGGTCAAATGTATACATACAGCACACCTAATATTTAATTGAATGTCCCTTAGCAAGTTTCACCTAGAGCAGGCACTTTTGGTAGCCATCCACCAGCTTCGGGCAGAATTCTGTTTGGATATTTGACCACTCTTCTCGGCAGAATTGGTAAAGTGCGATGACATTTGTTGGTTTCCTGGCCCTGACTCGACTTTTAAGCACAGTCCACAAATTTTCAATAGGTTTGAGGTCAGAACTTTGGGAAGGCCATTCCAAAAATTTAATGTTAAGCCCTGTTCACACCGGAACTATTTTCGCAGCACGAAAAACGGTCCATTTAACACCTCAATGGTCAATGGATGTGTTCACAGCCAGGTGTAAATCGTGTGGCGTCAAAGCGTCAATTTTTCTAATGTCTGGGAGTTTGAGAGTGCGCATAGGTGACTTACCCAAAATAAATTGCTCCCTGCTAATAAATACTTCTGGCTACACGCACAAACAAGGTAACTTTTGAAAGCACCCGATTCAAAATTACACACTAAATACTATATAAGTGTGTTCATTAGGTTGTGGCTATTTTTTGATGACACAGAGATGCAAGCATATATTCTAAATGATCCGTTTAATTATTTCAGTGTTGTTTTCTACACTAAGTAGCATTGTTTATTTCTTTGTTTCTGCTGAATGATCGTCCATTGTATTTATTTTGCACCTTGCGCATATATATATATATATATATATATATATATATATATATATATATATATATATATATATATATATATATATATATATATATATATATATATATATATAATATTTTATATTATATTATATATAAAATAAAATAAACTTATGTTCAAATAGCTAAGTGCCCCATTATTGTGTGACCACAAAAAAGACTATTCATAAACAACACTTCATTAATTTGCAGGAACATTAACATTTTTGGGCACAACAATAGTTGCCTTATACCCACCCCCTCCCCCAAAAATGAGATCTTTGAGGATTTAGCTTTAAGGAAATATTTGTTGCAGAGAACAAATCATCAAAGATTTTACCTTTCACAAAAGTGCCTACATGCTTTAGAGAGTTCGCAAAAAAAAAGTGTGTGAACGGCGTTTTTGGAAGATGTAAATACTGGTTCTCTTCTTCTGAGTGATGAGCGGGTGTCAGAAATGGAAAGTTGTGCAGCGCCACCTCGTGTACCTGATCTACTGTCAGGGAGTGAATTTGCACTTTCATTCAGCATGTCGCCCGCTTTAACGTGTGGGTATGAGCACAAAAAAACTCAGCGAAAAACGTCTGTGTGCACGGGCCGTTATTCAGCTTAATCTCAAACCATCAGCCAGATGGTTGAACTCTGATACAATTGGGTGTTCCAGCAGGGCAATGACCCCAAACACACATCAAAGCTGGTTGTGGAATGGGTAAAGCAGGCTCTGGCAGTCCTCCTTCTTCATCATGCCATCCACTTTGTGCAATGCACCAGTTCCACTGGCAGCAAAACAGCCCCAGAGCATAATGCTACCACCACCATGCTTAACAGTTGGTACAGTGTTCTTACTCTGCTCTGGTCATTGTGGCCAAACAACTCAATCTTTGTCTCACCTGACCACAAAACTTTCCTCCAGAAGGCTTTTTCTTTTTTCAATATGGTTAGCCACAAACTTTACATGTTCTTGAAGGTGTTGATTGTGGAGCAGGGGCTTCTGTCTTGGATGGCAGCCTTTCCGTTCATGGCGATGTAAAACTCGCTTGACTGTAGACAGTG
Organism: Ictalurus punctatus; assembly: GCF_001660625.3. NCBI lineage: Eukaryota > Metazoa > Chordata > Actinopteri > Siluriformes > Ictaluridae > Ictalurus > Ictalurus punctatus. Next base: position 18,189,049 of record NC_030425.2, read on the forward strand.
ACACTGATGTTCCAGCAGCTTCTAGTTCATGGCAGTCTTGTGCCTTGGTGGTTCATGGGTTTTTCCTGACCATCCGAACCAATTTCCTCTTAGGTGAGGGTGATAGTTTGGGTCTTCTTCCAGACCTTGGCAAAGTGGTGACACTTACCAATAACTTGTACTTGCATACAATTGTTTGAACTGATGATCTTGCAATCTGCAATTGTTTAGAAATGGCTCCAAGAGATATTCCTGACTTGTGTAAATCCACCATCATAATTTTTCAGATCTGCACTGTGCACTTTGGACTTTCCCATAGTACGGTGTGTTGGTCAATCCAATGAGTGCTGTCAAACCCTTTTTATGTTGTCATAGAGAAGCTGCCAGCAGCAGGCAATCATTATCATTAACCGGAAATTAAGAGGCCTTGATCTTTCCAAATTAAAGGAAATTTTGGAACTTTCAGCACCAAGGAATTAATAATCAAGCGTTTGTATGTATTTTTGACCATGTATGTATACTTTTGGTCCTGTGTTGATTACAGAAAATCCCAAATGAATGAAACTTGGGAACCAAATTCATGTTGTTTTTTTTTATTAAAGATATGTGTTGTACAACAATTCTACCCCAGATAAAGAATAGTTCAAAGAAATTATTGAAAGTCCCATATTTCCATGTCTATGATAAGTGTATGTAAACATCCGACTACAACGGTATTTCTGACATAGGTTGTTGTTGTTCTTTCGGCTGCTCTTGTTCGAGGTTGCCACAGCGATTCACTTTCCATTGTCCACATATTGATTTGGTGCAATTTTATGCCGGATGCCCTTCCTGACGCAACCCTTCCCATTTATCCGGACATGGGACCGGCACTAAGAGTGCACTTACCTGAATGGCCAGCCTGGGGCTCAAACTCACAATCCTGAGATCAAGAGTCAGAGGCTCTACCAACTGAGTTCCATAACTGACAGTTTGATTTGCTTAGTTAAATATCACAATAGTACAAGAAGTTGTGACCTAGTGCTAAGTGTACCGTTGCTGTGAATAATAATGCTAGCTCTTTGAAATGGAAGTGTTTAAACACACACAATTTTTTTTTATTATTGACAATTGTTTTTTGAACTGTAACAATTTAAAATTTGACCAAATTTAGCAAAACTAAATATCATGTAACATACTGTATGTTGTGAGCATTATTTTTTGTATTGTGATATATATATTTTTTTTTTTACCCATATTGCTATCCCCAGGCGAACCATGTGTGTATGGAGGAGATCCTGAAGGACATAAAGGTTCGAGTGAAGAAAAATCATGGAGTTCATCAGGCGGTACTGGGCCTCGTTCGTGCTGACGCTGAAAGCTCGGAGACTCGCGAGTCTGTGTCGCTCTTGGAGGGGACAGTGAGATCTGTGTTCATAAAACATCCACACAACTCCATATGGATTGGCCATTTTATTCCTAACGCAGCAGATTGCATAGAGAACATCAAAAGGAACATCTGCAAAGCTGTGAATGAGTCTCAGAGCCCAGGTTAAATAGCATGATATCATGTAGTACGTTTTTTACATACATACATGCATAACAATTTGAAGGAGGCATGATCTCTGCATCTCAGTCTTAATGAAGGAGGCGTGGCCTCTGCATCCATATTTCAGTGAAGGAGGTGTGGCCTTAGTGCCTCTTAGTCCCGAAGGGAGGTATGGCCTCTGTGTTTGATAGTCACAGTGAAGGAGCCATGGCTATGGCATCACTATTTTAGTGAAAGAGGTGTGGCCTGTGTGTCAGTCCTAGTGAAGAATGTGTGGCCTTTGCCTGTTAGACCCAATGAAGGATTTATGGCCTCAGTGCTTGACGGTCTCAATGAAGGTGGCATGTCTCAACGTGTCAGTCTCAGTAAAGGTGGTCTCAGTGTGTAGGTCTCGGTAAGGGAGGTGTGGTCTCAGTTTGTAGGTCTCAGTCAGGAAGGAATGGTCTCAGTGTCGGTCTCAGCAAAGGAGGTGTGGTCTCATTGCGTCGGTCTCGGCGAAGGAGGTGTGGTCACAGTGCCTATTATGCCAAGTTTACACTACACGATTTTAGGCCCAATTTTCACTCGCCAATAGTTTTGTGGAGATCGCAGACAAAAGCCCAAAATCATAGCAAATGAGAGCTCGCTCTCGTGAGCGATGAATGCGATGTATGAATTATCAAAGATGCGATCTGAGAGAAGCACCGACGCATCAATGATGTCAGCGAGATATCTGGACCTGTCTGCGATTCCAAATCGCGTAATGTTTTGACCGAATATAACTGCAGCTTTGCTCTACAGCCAATGAGAGAGCATGAACCAGGGCACTGCCCGGGAAGTTTCAGTGGGAGGATGTTACCTTCAAGTCTCTCTGCAGAACAGACTATCCTTGCTGCCTGCATCTCCTCAACCATTCCCTTCTTCATAGTCTTTTCTACTTTTTTGACTTTTCGCTGCAAATCCACGCAGAAAGAAAGTGTATCGCAAGCTTCTTGTGGTCCGCCATTTTCAAAACCCTGCCCGGACAAGCATGAGGACGTCTACTCACGCGTGATCTTGTGTAATTCTCGTATCACTTCTTGCGTGTACTCTGTTGTGAAACATAATTCGGAGTCCAGGCAGAGTCGTCAGGGATTCATCAATAGTGAAATATTTTGTAATGTGTTCACCCCTGTTGCCGATTGCTCATGTAATTTGAAAACCCTATGACTTCCATGACAAGACAGACAGTTGTGTAATATGAACAGTACCACAACCCGACGTCTTTGAAAGTTGTGTAGTGTGTAGAAGCTATAAGTAGTGCTGCATTCGACTAAAACAGCACCCCCTACTTCAACACACTCCACGTTCCCTCACTCAATCTGCGTTCGATTAACGACCAATGCTTAGTAGTGCCTCGAGCGTGGCTCAAGGTCCCATTCCAGAACCTTCAGACTAACTGTCTCTCAGTGATGGAATGAACTTCCAACCTCAATCCGGATCACAGAATCTGTCACTATCTTCAAAAAACAGCTAAAGATCCTCCTCTTCCGTGAGCATGTAACTAACCCATAAAATGCCAACCCCACATTATCCTTAAAAAAAAAAAAACCTTTGGCACTTACACCTCTACTCTGCGCATTTTCTAGAACTCAATTATTAATCTTGTATGGTAGCAGTACTTGTATTGTTCTCTGCTTGAAATGTCGCTTTGCTTGTATTTCCTCATTTGTAAGTCGCTTTGGATAAAAGCGTCTGCTAAATGAATAAATGTAAATGTAAAGCCTCAATGACTCAATTTCCAACCTTTGAATAGAAAAAATCAAAGAAAACTTCCCCCTCATGGAGCTCAAAGACACCGAGGTTAAACATGAAGTAATTCTGTGTTCTGACTTCCCACTCCAAACACAGCATAGCAGTAGAGAATAGTAATAATGATGATGACAATGATAATAGTAAAGGAGGTGTGGCCTTTGCGTCTGTGTGTTTTTCGTTTTTTTCTATAGTTTTGCAGTTTTCTATTTTGGTATTGTGGCCAGTTTTCAGTCATGAGATTTCATCCCCAGCCTGGAGAGAAAAGATTTTTCTTTCACGTAGCACACAATTCACTCTTTGTTTTGTTTGTTTTGTAGATAACATCTTGAGCCGTAAGCGAAATATTTTCTGGCCGTTGTTACAGTGCTGGATCAGGAGAGGACGTAGAGAACGAGCCGAAGCGACAACATATGCTCAGGCACAGAAAGGTGAGCCAGAGTGAAGCCTGTTTATCTGACTTGACATGACCTCTGACCCTCTAATACTCACCCATCATTCCCTACAGGTGATCCTGAAAGCACAGAGGAAGGAATTCCATTACAGATGAAATCTGGCTTACAGTCCTGACATCAGGTTTATTAACAGACTGATAATGACCACATGACCTGTGAAATGCCCAGAAAGCTGAAATACCTGCTGTGTTTGATTTATTAACTGACAGGAATGTTGAAGGAGCATCGGGATATGAAGATTACTGATGAAGCTGCTGCTCCTCGGTACTCCTTCAAAATAAAATTTCAAAGACATTGCAAACATTTTTTTTTGTCTTTGACAACCACGAAAAGGATGTCAGTCACCAAACAGTGCCTCTGTTAAAGTTTTAAAGGGAGTTAATTAGAGTAACTTACATTTTTACATTTGGATTGATCTGAATTGTGTACTAATTTTGTCAGGCAATATATACTAGAACAGTCTAGGATTTCAATTAATAGGTTAATACATGTAGAGCTTAATTGTTTGCTAACATATTAGACATTAAATGTCTTATTTTAATTGTATAATTATATGTAGCATCTTTAACAGTAGTCATTGCAGTGAGTTTTCAGTCTTTGCTTTAAGTTTAAGTTCAATTTCAATTGCTTTTTTATATTTTAGTTTAAGTTTTAGTTTCCACAGTTTTAGTTGTGAACACAGAAGTGGTTTGCCATCATTGGAACTTTTGGGGAAAAAAAAAAAAATTTGTTTTCCACTTTAAACTAGAATTCGCATTGCAAATACATGGTTAAAAATAAATAAATAAATAATCAAATTCTTACTGCACACTTTTTCTATTTAGTATCTGAGGTGTTATATATATTTTGTTGTCATAATTGTCTTACATTTTCATAATTGCTAACTGTAAAAGTGTTTATGAAGCAGGTTTACAGAAATCTGGGTCTGGACTCCTTATGGGTAACTCAAGAAGGGGCAGAAACAAAAGAACAAAAAGAACATTAGAAGAAAAACCTTTGAGTGGAACTGAGACTTAAAAAGCAAACAATCATCCTTTGGTAGCCACCTGGAGAGTGCAGTTACAACAGGAGATGGACAATGTGTAGGAAAAGTGGGCCTAACAAAGGAACTCTGCTCAAATAAACATCCTGGAGATACGACCAGAAATAAAACGCTAAATTAGTGTTAGAACATAAAAGGAGGAATGCTGAAGAAAGGATCCAGAAAAGATTAGAATCTTGTACTGGGTTTGCTCGGTCAAGCTAATGTGTAGCTGATTGAAAATCATGACACGGCAGGAGTTTAAAAGCGGTTTTGGAGTTTTAAGCACTTCAGTGATACCACCCAAATAATATCTGCTTCTATGGTGGTCCTTTACTGTTAATGGATAGGGTAACGGGGGGCCTAGATTTTTAACACTGCATAGTAGATCGAGATTATAAACTGCTATTTGGTAGTGTGTGAACATTACTTTGCTAAGGGGTGATGCTTCAAGACACCACATGCACCTCTCTGAGAAAATAAAATAAAATTGAGTCCATCTCTGCTCTTACTTATGTAAGTACAGTTTGGTACCTTTATTTCTGAGAGTTTGTAATGTAATATTATTTCTACTAATAATAATAATATGAGGTGATGATATATTCATAATAATGGTAATAAATTATATTAGAAATAAACTTAGAAATAATTGCAGTCACCTTCAGAGAAAAAAAACTATATAAAGTGAAGCGAATGAGAATTGTTTAGTGAGTAAAACACCTGAGCCAGCAGGTGAGTGTTACAAATAGCACATTTTGAGATTATGAATGTTAATTGGAAGGATATTAAGTGTGGAAGACTTAAAGTTCCCTTCATTTTAACATGAATCTAGATATACATTTTGACTGTAGGGCCCGTTTCTTGTTTTTCACCTCTTGGTCTAAATCAGGTCACATTAAGCCTCCTTTAGCCTTTATTATCCCCCACAGGTGGCACCAAACACTTTCACAATAGTGCTGGAATGCAACTAGTTCACAGGAGGGATTACATGTTTGACAGGTTCACTACAGAGATATTAAAATGGTTTAAGTGTATGCCTCAATTTTACATAATTAATTTCAAGTAATAATGCATCTTTTCTCTTCTCCTATACCTATGTTTTAAAATGTGGCTCTTTATTGTCATTGTGAAACTACATTAGCTTTCCATACCTATTACTAACAGTGTAAAAATCAATAATTAAAAAAATACACATTTCAACTAGAACTCCTCTCGTGCAATAAGCAGCCTATTATTCACATTGAAAAGAGCATGGCTTACAAACCCACAGAGAACAGATCATATTAAAATAGTCATTATAAATTTATCATTATCATGAATAAAACCCAACAACATTTGACATTGCTTTTATCTCACATGTTAAAATATGCACTGTTCATTTTTCATGTGCCTAAAAAATTTATAAATAATTGTATGGTTATTATTTAATGATTGGTTAATTATTATAAACATTCCTGTTATTAATATTGGCAAAATAAGTTTTAAAATATAATCTACATTTTAAAATAAAATAAAATCTTAATTCTTTTTTTATATTCGACAATTTGAATGATGAAATGACATTTGTAATACTTTAAAGTCCGTGTATAAAAGGATAATATTTATAAATATAAAATAAATATATGTACATTATTTATACATATACAATACATTTTAAAATTGTATTAATATTTGATTTGATATAAATATTGTATTGTAGCTTGTAAGAGCAGACCTGTCATCGCTATAATAGGCCGCTAGGTGGCGAAAGTGTTATGCGATTTTAACGCGTGTATTGTTTTAGGTGTTCATTACAGTGCCGAAATAGAAATCAATTAAATAAATCGCTACATTATTTTTTCAAAACTATAATACAATTCATAAGATTTATTTTTAAAAATACAATACACATGTCTTTGATAACGTGGAAATAGTATTCTAAGCATAAGTATATAATGAAATAAATATCAGGTAATTATAATGGCTTTCCAGGTAGTTTTGTATCCTTGGTGGGCCTAAAGGAGGGAGCGCTTATTGGTTGAATCCTAAACCTTTACCTAAGTGCACTTTGTGCTCCTTCTTTAAGTGCACTTCATAAAGTTTTAATGGTTGGCGCTTGTGTCCTACCTAGTGCACTATTTTGTTTATTGAAAGGTATTTGGGATGTAGCCGTTGTGAAGCAGATAGTGTAGCTGAACAGGCGCTGAAGTAAAATCGCCGTTGTTCAACATCGAAGTGTTTTGACATAAATAGATTTTATTTTCATTTTCATCTGTGCGGCTTTTAAACTCGTGACAGTGATTGTGCTTCTTCGGACACAGATTGAAGAGTTCGAAGTTAAAACATGATCACATCTGCCGGTAAGAAATGAACAAAACGATGAATTGATTTAGCTGAGTCACATTAGGCAGGCTAGCTAGCTAAGCTAATTTAGCGTTAACGGCACAGGTTCAAGTTCTCTTCTTTCTTTTGACTTCTGTATGAATATTAAAAATGGATGCGATAACAACTATTAACTGATAAGCTGATGTAATTGCACTGCGTTTTTAGATCTAGGGTTTCTAAAAGCCTCTAACAGATTAGCGCAGTAGCTAGCGTGTAATGTTTAGTGACTGAACCATAGTTTAAAATTAATTCCTAAGAAAGAAAAAAGTGCAGTTTCTGCATGTAAATTATATAAAGGGTCTTAATATCGGTCGTCATACTTTTGTGTTAATTAGTTTAGTAAATAAGACGGATTAATTTTCTAGCTTACTGTACAGAGTCAGTGTTCACGTCAGTATGTAATACTAAATGAAGCAATCTGACTCGTAGATGTTTAACTTTTACTAACGACTTTATATTAAACTTTTTTAATGAAGACTTATTAGGAAGCAAAGCTAATATTAAGTAAAGCATGAGTCATCGTGTTGCACAGCTGGAGTTTTCTCAGGATTTGCTGACATTAACAGATCAATTTTTTTTTAATTGTATTTAAATTAGTACTGACTTAATAAATTTATTAATACATTTTGTAATAATATATTAACTTTATTAATAAATAAAGTTAATAAATTAGTGACTTTCACATTTTATTGATGCAAAACCTGACTTTTGTTTCTGTAGTCTTAGTATTTAGTGTTAGTATTAATATCATATCAACAAGTACCAAAAAATATTTCCCTATGTGCGGTCAGAGAAACAAAAAACCTGATCTCAGTGATGTTTGTCCATATTTTGTAAATGCTCTTAATTTTTATTTATTTGTTTGTGTTTGCAGCTGGAATCATATCCCTCTTGGATGAGGACGAGCCGCAACTGAAGGTAACAGTTCTGTAAAACTCATTTCACACACACAGAGAATACGTTTACATGTACATCAATATTCCTATATGAATCAGAATTTGCAATATTCAGATCAGTATTGAGTAAACGTAAACGCCACGATCCGATTGCCCGATTCACATTTAAAATTAAAATTAACGTATGCTAAGATTGTCTTTAATGATGTACAATATGAACACCTCTGTTCATGACACTTTAAGGTCTCTTTTCGGGCTGCAGCCATCTTCCAAATACGATGTTTATATGCATACAGGCATCGGAATATTCTTTTCCTTTCTCGCTGGTACTTCCTGGGAGAATCAAGATGCTATCATTGCTACCCACGATTCCTTGCGGGCCGAGCATGTGCATATATCTCCCTTCAGGGGATTTTCCGAATAAAGTGTTTACAGGCAA